>NW_019416285.1:0-81313 GCF_000390285.2 Anoplophora glabripennis
CATAAATACAATGACTGCAAATGGCAATCGTGAACGATTTGCTTTCGACACATCTATTTTATGTCAAACTATAAACCTGTGCAGCTTTCGCTGGCACGACTGCCACCCACACCCACACCAGCACTCTCTCGTTGTTCTCTCGGTTGATAATAATTAACGAAGACGACAAACGGAGTATGGGCACAGGAAGCTCGAATAAAGATTTCTTGCGTGGTTCATTAGAATAATTTAATTCTCATCGGTAAGTTTTAAGTGATTAGTCACTTTTTATTGCCTAGAAGGCAGCATGACAGCTACAACTGATGTGGGTAATTATCAACGTCATGTCTAAGTCAGACGAGTGGAGCAAAAAAAATATGTACACACCTGTAGTAAGTAATATACTAACACTTAAACTTGAATAATTTTGCAAATCCAAAGTACCCAATTAAAAGTTTAGTATAATAAACCATCTATTTGTTTCTGGAATTGATAAAGATTCCAGGTTCCTTCCAAGTAACGACGAAGGTAAGAAGACTTTTACAAGTGTGATGATGAAATAGTTCCTTACATCTTATCAAAATTCGATTGATAAGAAAATAAAGCACCATTTCTAATTGAATACATATAACTACCTATATGTATCCAAAATTAGATATCTACATCAACATCTACATACGCGATTTCATTATTTTGATTTACAATTTAGAGGAATGTACATAATAATTAATAAAGTATCTACCTAGGTAATTATTTGTTAGGTAGGCACCCTATTTTATTATATTAGAACGACTTTTGTAAAAAAAAAAGAGGTACATAGCAATAAAAGAAATAATAAAAGTCAACACAAATGTTAACAAGAATATTAATTAATAAGTAAATAAGTACCCATGTCTTTTATTTTAAAATAAATCATTAATAATATCTAGCATAATACTTAAATTAATATTTACTTCCCTTAAAATCAATATCGCTTTTTTTTTTGACCTAAATAATTAAAACTAGTTTTGTTCAAGTGAGCTTTTCCACGAAATATCTAACAATCCCACCTGCATTGCAAAAAAAGACGACTGCAACGCATGCGCATTCGTCTTTGGCTGTTCAAAGTAAGTTTGGTGCGTGGGTTTTGTTTATGGTCCCGATTCTTTTCAATTTTGTGCCGAAAAATCCACCGATTTTACTGAAATTCGTGTGTAAATTATTGCGCTGGTTGTAACAATTATAGAGAAACGTGTTTCGTGGAGTGTTTTTTGAAAATTCTAGTGGTTATGTGTGTTTTCAAAATTTGAAGCCAACAGGTCCACGGCGTTACGACAACGGACGACAACAACCGATGTATGCTGTTGCCCTTGCCACCGAGCAGATGAGAGGGTAAGTACCAACTTTGTACATATTATAACCACATTTATTTTTATTGTTTACAAACAAAAACCAACATCGTTGTTAAATATTTTCACACAGCACTAGTGTTAACAACTAGCTGTCAGGCGAAAAAGGGGTAAACTCTTGACATTATTAAACCTTTTATGACACATTTAGTCACGTAAATGTAGTGAATATTCATATAATTAGTCAGATCTAGCATTCTACCGGCTGGCTGGTCTTCTTTTAAAAACTGGGCAGAATAGTCACTGTTACGAAATGGTAATAATTATTTTGACATATCGGGATAAGTGATTCTGTAGTAGAAAACGCAATAAACAGCCTGGGACAGTTTTCTTTTTACGTTTTTTTACGTATTTAAATAAACCAGCCCAAATGCTACCAGATAATCTTGAGTCTTGAGGTTAAAATGTAAAAATTGGGCTACATGTACCTACTTTTGCCTAATTGTAAAGTTGTTTCATTTGGAAATTATAGAATTAAGTTTTTGAAAAACGCCACAGATACAAACATCTCGAAAGGCGTTTGTTGTGTGTTGTAGAATAATGAATCTTATAGGTGGATAAAAATTCACTGGTAGCGTTTGTTAAATACCCTTGTCAGCAAACTTCTGTTAAGAGAGGTATAATTGTTGGCTGGAGTGTTAAATATGTTTAGAATTACCAACAGCTAGTTATCCTATTATTAGAATTAAAAATGGGCAGTTGTTCCTAGCTTTACGCCAGTTAAAATCGATTATTTTCGTATACAATAAAGTTAGTTTTATAAAAATAGGTATTTTAGAATCTGCCAAGACTGCATTTTTAAAATTTATTCAAGAACGAGGACGTTTTTATAATTATTACCGGTACCCCACGCGATGAACGCGAACAACGCTCTTAATCCGACTGTAATTGCCTCCAGTGCCGACTCTGTTATCGCGCAATAGGCCACAGGAAGAGTTGCAGGAAGAAACCAATCTGCCCAATAGAATGCCATCCGGTCTATGATTGTTCCACCGGCCAGATGTTTCATATACCGACCGATGAGATGAACAGCTCGAAGTGTCGCATTTTTAATTCCCTCCATTGCGAATCGTTAAGCGACTAATCGCGCGCGAGTCATTAAATCTACAATTTTTTTGCTTGCAGTGCGTGAAAAAGTTCCGGCGTTGGTTATTACCAGACGGAAACGCGTAGATCAAGGAATTAATTGGCAGGAATTGAGAGATCTAGAGGAAGCGAATGTTGTTTTTTTTTTCTTAGTTACATATAATTTGCTCTTTGTCTTTTTCCTTACATATGAAACTTTTATTTCATAGGATTTAATCCCCAGCAGCATCCTAACTTTAAAATTAATAATGCAGCATGTTAGATTTTTATCTTGGCAGATGAAAGGTGAGAATAAAAATTCATTGTTCGAAAGACCGTCGAAGGTGTTTTTATTATAGTTTAGCTGTGTTTAAATATCTTCAGAAACATACTGTATCTAAATCGATTTATATTCACATAAGAAAGTATCGTAGTTGGATTTCTTGATTAGAAATAAATATTTCTAAGTCGTAAAGGCATAAAGGTTTTAGTTATACGGTGACTCATTTCTGCTGAAAGAGCGTCGGCTGGCCGATCAATCCTGCTAATTTAATAGCCCTAATGGAAGCCGCGTTTTACAAGAATACCATTTCATTTCCTTCAGGGGCTTCGCTATGGGGATTTCCATTTGCTTAATGCACCACGCCAGCCCCTTTGGTTTGTACAGATTGCGGTTCTATGAGGAATATTTCAACCATATTATAGAGTGTATTATAGCTAGGAAGTTGTTTAACGAAAGTAATTTTATTTATTGTAAACATTTATAGTGAAATTGGAATAGCCTCGCTGTAAGGGATATCCCTTGTCGTGTTTGTTTAGAAACATTTGTCTATGTAGTAGGTTGAAGTGTTTTCATTAGTACTTAGATAGTTTTATGAACTACTGAATCCTTTAAAGTGGTTGAATTATTTAATTCGTTTCCAGCACTTGAACTAATAAACTAATGTAAAGGGTCAAAAGAATTTCCGAAATTTTTCCGTGATTTTTCAGACTGTATTTAGGTGAAGAATTAAAAAAAAAAAAACATTTTGAAGCTATAAGATTCTAGTTTTGAGATATTTCTGTCGAAATTTTTTAGGAGTTACGGTTATCATGCAATTCTAAGAATTAGCATGACAAAAAATAATTTGTAAATTTTCCATTTTTCCAAGTCCACGGACTTGGAACAATTTTTTTCAATTAAGCCATTGCATGGACCAGATAGCTTGTTTATTCAGCTTCAATGTCCTTTGTTTTAAATTTCGTTTCTTTGTTTCAAACAGTCAAACTTTTGAAAGAAAATAAAGGATCACGTTATTTGAGCTTACACACCATGATCAAATTGGGAAAAAATATTTTTTGAGGATTTCTCACATTTTTACCGCAAATAACGTTTAAATTGATGAAAAAAATACAAAATGCATTTTTTTTCAGAGAAGAACAAGGGTGGTTTTGAAAAAAACTGTTCTTTAAGTGATTACAGACTGCACAAAAATTAATTAGAAATTTGTCTCAAAAAACGGTATGAATCGGGGGCGAAATCTGGTTTGGGTCATCGACTTTAATTTTAATTTAATTAAAAGTTGATGAACAGAAGCATAGGGCAAAAAAAACCGAATCGTGCTGGAAACAATTGGAATTTGTATTCTTTAATGTCTGGAAGGTTTTTCAAATAAACAAAAAAAAAATTTCAAATGTTTCTTATCAATTTAAACGTTATTTGCGGTAAAAATGTAAGAAAACCTCAATTTTTTTTTCCATTTTAATCATGATGACTTATGAAGTGTTTAAGCTCAAAAAATATGACCCTTTAATTTTTTTCAAAAGTTTGACTGTTTGAAACAAAGAAACGGTTTGCTAGATCGAGAATCTTCGCAGGGTTCTTCTGGGTATATCGAACTGTAAAAGTCATGCTTAACATTAGTCATTTCGAGATTATTTCTAATTTAGCAGTGAATTTAAAAAAAACATAAATTGACCTCTTTTTCCTGTTTTTTTAAATTCTTGTAAAAGATGAAAAAAAAAAATTCGAAAAGTTGCGGCAGCATGTTATAGAAAAATTATTCCAATTTTCGAAACTGCCCTTCAATTTTCTGCACGACCATTTGTTGCCGAGATATCGATGATTGAAGACAAAAGGATTCTTTTCCATTAAAAGTCCGATATTTCGATGAAAAATGGTCGTATCGAAATTTGAAAAAAAAAGGAAATTGAAGCTGAATTAACAAGCTATCTGGTCCATGCAATGGCGTAGCTGAAAATTTTTTTTCCAAGTCCGTGGACTCAAAAAAAAAAAAAGAAAATTTACAAAAATTTTTTGTCGCGCTATTTTTTAGAATTGCACGATAACCGTTGCTTATAAAAAATTTCGACCGAAAGATCTAAAGACTAGAATCTTGGAGCTTCAAAATGCTTTTTTTTTAATTTCCGATACGACAATTTTTTACGTAAATACAGTCTGTCAAAAATCACGGAAAAATTTCGGAAATTCTTTTTACGTTTGCATTACTGTACAGTGTAGCTGAAATTCTACGGAAACAAATGTCCAATATGTTGTCAATATAATTTTTATAATTCGAACCATTTTCATTAAAAAAATAATAATACCTAATAACTGAACCGTCCACCCTCCCTGTACAAGATCTTTTAGTTTTCCTCGAATGTAATATCTATAGTAGGGTGGCCCAAAAAAACGAATATTTTTTTTTTTTCGTATTTTGTGAATATATGTTAGTTTATCATAAGAGCCCCCTCAAAAAAACAGCTCAAAAAAAATTGTATTAGAGGTCGCTCAAAATTTTTAAAAATTTCCAAAATCGTCAAAAATTGAATTTTTTTCTCGTTATTTTATCATTTTCTAGGTTGAAAAAAATCTCAATTCTGAAAATTTCAATTCGATATTTTAATTTCTAAAGGTCACTCTTAATTATTTTAACTTTCAAAGTAGTGTACCTACCTAAAATGTTTTCGAGCGACCTCTAAAAATAAATGTCAACGAACTAATAAACTTTTTTTATTGAATTTGATGAACAAAAGAATAGAAATAAAGCACGAGACACTTGAAAAATTTCTCAAGGCAAAATTTACTACCGCACTGTGAGTATCAAATATTTATAATTTTTTAATTTTTTAAAATTTAAGTGTCATTTATTTCTATTCTTTTGTTCATCAAATTCAATAAAAACAGTTTATTAGTTCGTTGATATTTATATTTAGAGGCCTCTCGAAAACATTGGTACACTACTTTGAAAGTTAAAATAATTATGAGTGACCTTTAGAAAGTAAAATATCGATTTGAAATTTTCAGAAACGAGATTTTTTCAACCTAGAAAATAATAATAATAATATCTCTACCTCATTCTAATTACGAGAATTAGCCCATAAGTCGGAGACTTGTGCGGGAAAGGAGGCGGCATATTATTATTAGGCAGGCCGCATTTGCGCCCAGGAACGACTTATGTTGGTAGGCCCTAACCACCATTAAGTGCATGAATGAGGGAAACCTGGAAAACCTCATTAATTAGGGGTAAAATGATAAAATAACGAGAGAAAAAATAAAAAAAATCAATTTTTGACTATTTTGGAAATTTTTAAAAGCCTTGAGCGACCTCTAAAAAAATTTTATTGAACTGATTTTTTGAGGGGCTCTTAAAACATGATAAACTAACAAATTCGGTTTTTTGGGCCACCCTAATCTACAGGCAGGTATATTCTCTACGCAATAACCAATAAAGACATTCCTCTGCTCCCAAGAGCGTTGAAGGGATCCAGACGAACTCGCCGCGCTGTGGATCAATAAGCCATTAGCAGGATAATCCCGGCTCGCAATGAGAAGACCGCTCGGTCGTTTCCGCGTATATATAACTCGAAAATGTTCGTCTCGGATCCTATCTGTTTGTCCAAAGCCCGTGACTTCGCGACCGCGTAATGAGTTGGATGTATTCATTGGGGTAAACTACCCTTACGCAATTTGGATCGGGGGGTGGACTGTGACTGCGGGGAGCGATTGATCCGTCTTTATATGGTTTTATTGCAGGAGAGATGTGCTTTTATTACACCGCGACGTTTGGTCCGGGGCGACAGATTGCGTTCCCGTCGGAGGATGTGTTAATTTCACGGAGAGGTGGGGTTTTGGAGGGTATTATTATCATTTTATGTATAATAATTAATTGTGATGAACGAAAAAAGATGCCTCTTTGGCGGGTTGTAGCAGGTTTTCTCTAAGATCGGGGACAATTTTTTGTTTTAATATACAGGATGTTCCAGGGTTAGGTCGACAAATTGAAGTCATTTTTCTTACGTAAATATAAGTAAAAAAAGATATACAGGTTCGGAAAGTCCCCACGGTACTTCGGCTGTTACGTGAGAGCGATAAAGTAAGTCATAGAAATCCGTGCGATAGACAAGGATGGTTACATTGAAGACGTTTCATAATCTGAATAGTCATTCCCACTTCTAACCCGAAACGGGCAGTGCCTATTCAGATTATGAAACGTCTTCACTATAGCCATCCTTGTCTATCGCACGGATTTCTTTACTTTACATTGTCGCTCTCATGTAAAGGCAGATGGACCATGTGGATTTTCCAGCCCTGTATAAACATAGGGCCGCAAAAGTTTCGTTTTCGAAATATAGGGTGTTACAAATTCCAAAAAGTAATGGTATATTTTAATACGTACAGGGTGGGCCATAAGTTTGAGAAAGTAAAATAACTCCCTTGTTATCCATAATACAGAAAAAAAGTTGTACAGAATCAAAAAACCTAAAGGACAAAATTAATTTGAAACACAGGTCGATACGTATGTTCTAAAGTTTTTAAGATATAGCAACATTTCTGGAAAAAACTAATTTTTATTATTTTCGGTCACACGAAATGGCTTTGGAAAAAACTGTTACATTGTGTCAACCTGTTAGTTCATAATTTATCATTCCATTTTGAGTTAATTTCATTAGTTAATATTTATTAGTTGGTATACTATAAAATAATAAAAATTAAGTTTTTTCAGAAATGTTGCTATATCTTAATAACTAAAAATTTTAAATATAGAACATGCTTAATAAATGTTGAAGTGGACCGATATGTGAATAAAATAGAACAATAAAATACAGGGTGTTCCATTTGAAAAATTTTAGAAAATCAAGGTAGAACTTTCTTAAAATGATCGTATTATAAAAAATGCCCTGTATAAAATATCTATATTAGCTAATATAGGAGTCTTTGCCTAACATTTGCCTATAACTCTGTCAAATATTTTTGCTCCAAGTGTTAGTACTTAGTTGAAAGTTAATACAACTTCTTCGAGGTCATGTTTTTTTTTAAAAATCAAAGAATTTTCAACATAACTTGGCAACCCCGCACTAAAATGATAAACTGTTTTTATTGCCATATACAGAATTTTCACGGAAATCCGTATGTTTAAAAATATACAGTATGTTCCATTTAAAAAATGTATTATTTGGCGTGTCCCGTTTTTACTCATGTAGTTTAGGTTTCATGATTCTGTACAACTTTTATATAAACTTTTTTTCTGTATTATGAGTAACAAGGGAGTTATTTTACTTTCTCACACTAATGGCCCACCCTGTATATTGAAAGCGGGTAGAGATATTTAACTAAAACTTGGTGTGACTTTTCTGCTAAAGGTAAAAAATAATAATTACATTATCAGATTTTTCATTTTCTTCATTTTTTAGTAAATAGTAAATATTTAAAACGAAACGTTGACATTAAACATGTAAATCTTTTTATTTTTAAATTCTAAATCTGTTTCATCAACAACCGGTTGTACTAATTCAATATTGTCTGGCGGTATTTTCTTCATTTTTTAGTAAATAGTAAATATTTAAAACGAAACGTTGACATTAAACATGTAAATCTTTTTAAATCTTTTTATTTTTAAAATCTAAATCTGTTTCATCAACAACCGGTTGTACTAATTCAATATTGTCTGGCGGTATTTCGTTTTGTTCCGTTTCAAAAGGTCTCCAAAATGCCATGTTGTAATAATATTAGTAAACAAAATATCCCTCTTATTTCTCCCTTTCGCAATTATAATATGAATGATTAATAGAAGGTGCCTATAATAAATTAAAATTACGTGAATCACACCAAATTCCACATTACTGCACTGCACTGCTAGGCAATTTGTCGACAACTGAAATATATGGCCGGTCGCCCAGTGTGGCTGTGTTTGTGCCGCGTTTGCCCGCGCACTCATTCTTCAACTGGGCGACCAGGCCTGTGTATGGGTATGGCTAAATAAATATGGGAACAAGTTTTTCAAATATTTCAGTGCCGAGTTGTTGTGTAGCGACCGAACCTGGTATATACTGCCTAGTTGTTTGGTCTTCAATTTAGATCGGAAAGACTATACTATGTTTGTGTACATTTTTTTTAATTATTTTTTCACATTTCTTCGCGATCTAAAATTGTCCTTATTTTATATAATTTTTATATTGGCCACCGTATAATTTTTTAAATTAAAGTAAAAGTAAAAATTTTAAATGATTTAAATATGGAAACAGATGCGAAGCTTATATTTTGGCGAACTAGAAATTTTTTTAAATCTGCTTCGAAAACCTGGAGATATGAAATGTTTTGGTCAAAATTGGGTATACACCTTGTTTGCATCTCTGACGTAGCGCCCAGACAAAACATCTTTCACTAAACACGGGATAACTGATGATCGCTCCGATGTTTTCCATTACGCGTCCTCCATTTCTGGAATGCAAATAATAAACGAAGGCAAGCAGCACGTGTTAAGCAGCGCCTTATTCATCAACTGCTGCATTTTTAAATCGTGCGTTGCATATCCGTTGCACTCGGATCGAGTTAGCGGCGTCGCGTGCACCGAGCTCTGGATCTGGACGTGAATAGAGGGCCTGTGAGCGGCGAGACACCAGAAACAGATATTTCTCATTAATTCTAATTACGAACAGAACATGCGAATGTGTTTAATTTAATAGTACCGCGTCTTGTTCAGGACTGGAAGAGAGTTCCTCAGATATTAAAAAGTGGCTTTGTTCGAGGTGCAGATTTTGCAGATGCGACCTATTAAGAGACTGGAGTGAAATAAATGCGTCTTCAGAACGCTTTCGGTTTTATGATTTCATCGGAAAAAGGCCAAAATTGACAGTGGTGTTCAGTGATTTTCAAATGGGACCGTAAAAAGTTCATGTATAATTTTTTTTAAACAAGCTTTTAGTGACGTCATTTTATTTTCGTATTCTTCTCAGCAAGCCCTTTCATTTGATACCCATATCATGGGGGTGCATATAAAATAACTGGTCCGCCACCTTTGGCAATCCGCCATATTGGATTTAGAATGACGTCACTTAGCTAACCATGCATTGTCATCCAAACTAAACGGGTATGCAGAATTTCAGCTCAATCGGTTGGGGATAACTGTTTTAAAATTCAGTTGAAAGAAGTTAAATTAGGATACAAGCTCATAGAACTTTTTTTCCTTGAAAGAATCACCCCTTCATTAACAAACGTTCTTAAGGAGCACCCTTATTTTTTATTTAAATATAACTATTGGTTTACGGCAAATTCTCACAATCAGAATTGCATATAGCTTGATTTTAGATGGGCTAACTATACAGGGTCTTATAAAAAGTTAATCAAGTGATCATATTCCTGGCCGAGAAATAGTCAAATTTCTGACGTTTTTAGGTACTGAAATCTTGAAAAGTAAAACGTGTAGGACAAAAGGAAGCGCAAAAATAAAATCCTTGATGTTCTGTTTATTCATTGTTACTATTTAAAACTCAAATAAAATAATAACTTAAAAAAGGCATTATGTAAAACATGCGTTTGCTGTTATTCTAATCTCACATTTTAAGAATTATTTTCACGTACTTATAAATAAAGGTATATATAGGACTAAGCAAGTAAATGTTATAAGAATATTTACATATATAAAAAAGTTAGTATTTTCGTAGATTTCAGTACCTGAAACCTGATAGTTTGATCGTTTTTTGTACCTGTTTATTCGTTTTACTGTGGCGTCTTTGAAAATACTCAGATGGCATGACATAACATTCCTATTATTTGATTTGATTTAGATTGTTCAGTTATTAAATGTCTGAAATTATTTGTCTTTGTGGAAAACAGTATTTAAAGAATACGGCGCCTTTAGACGTACTATTTTATTAAAAAATACGCTTATAAATGTTGAAACATGCGATGTATTAACTGTGAATGTATTTTTTGCCTATATTGTATTTGGTGTTAAAAAAAATGCCTACCTTAATACATGATGTTTTTAGAACAAGTAGCACAAATGGTACTAGTGAATATACAGTAAAATAGAACACATTTTGCATAAAAATGACCTTAATAAAATGTTCACTCTTCGGTTCACCCCTTAGGAGATTCGGCTTCTTAAAGTTTCCAAAAAAATACGTAATAACGGCTATAATTTAGAAACTAAAAAAGGTATAATAGTCAAAGTTTACACAAATTTTCTACTAATGCATGTGCAACTTCTCAACAATTTTTCGAAAATTCCTGCGCTTTGGAAGGGGTTGAAACAAGCATCCCCTAAATTATTTTTTGCTACAACTTTTTTGTTTGATAAAAATTGAATATTCGAAAATACGTATCAGATAGCCTGGATTATTTTAAATATTTTATCTCTCTTACTTTTTTGCTTTAAAACTAACCGTTTATTAACAAAAAAATTAAATTCATTATCATTCGCACTTTGTAGCTGTAGATTCACCAGTACCATTTGTGCTACTTCTTTCGAAAACACCCTATATATTGCTTAATTTTAGATTTTTCTCATAGTAGGCATGAAACATTATAATTTTGCATACATGTTTAACTACTTAATTTTTTATTTCGAGTAACTTTTTTGGTTTTTAACTTTTAACGTATGTTATTTTAAATTTATATTTAGTTTAGAAATAATATTGTATGTAACTTTTGCTTGCCAAATGCTGTGTTTTACAATAAGTTTTTTTGACATTTTGTACAAAAAAACTTCCATTTTGCTTTAAGTAACTACATAAACAACCTAAACAATACAGTTCCCGAAAAAACCTTTATGTTTTCCTGCGGTGAGTAGAGCATATCTGCCTAATATCGCTTCATGTACCTACTGCTTGTCAGACAAAAAAATTGTCCGCTTCTCATTAATTTTTTCTCGTATGGGTCTCCCATCGCCGGTTTCAGGATTATTTACAATGACAGAGCAGCACTTTCAGTTCGAGCCTTCCCCATTGTTGTTGCATGGTGGCTGAAAACGGGGGAGAGCTGAAAATCAGCCCTGAATACGTAATGAAAGGCTCGGGGCGGAAACGTTGCTAGGCAACCCTCGTTACAGGATCTAACGGGGCGCCCCGACTCCAACATGGCGGCTAGGATCAATAAGTCAAGTCCTTGGGGACCAGTTCAAAGAGTAAGGGGTACCTGTATCTACCTTGGAAAAGCTACGCACACTGTTTGGTTTGTCGGTTTCATTCACGTTAAAACAAAATTTCTAAAATATTGGTTTTTCAAAATTTTACTAGTTAGACAATTAGATTTGAATCCAATACAAAAATGAGGGAAAGATTACTTTCCGTTTAGAGATTAACAGAAGGTGACTGAAATTAGATGTTATATGGATTACTAGAAAAGTAAAAAGTAATGTTTAATACTCATCATAAGAATGATTTTTTGATTTTTCAGGAGTCTTTCTTACACTGAAACTTAAATAATTATGAGAATTACTTTAGGAAAAGTATGAAATAATACTTGCATCTTTTTTGAGTACAATAAATTTCATAGATTTGTCCTAGGAACTTATTAGATATAAAAAAATGCCACTGATGGATTTTCATCCAAATACACAAATTACATGTGAGTGAAACTGCATCAGAAATGATTGACTTTTACTCACATCAAATTCGAGTTACTGTCAATATCAATTAAGCGACTTTTGACTCTATTCTGAGCATATAAAATCAATTTAGAGTTGACTTTTTCTCTAATATGATTTAAATTTAACTATTATTTCATCATTCACATCATTTTTTACTCAGACTTGGTTTTTAATTAACTAAATATTAAATGCAAAAATAAATCACTCATAAATGATTAATTAGAATATACAGTGTTGAAATCAATTCACTTTGCGGGGCCTCCTTCTGTCCTGGCTGAGACCCGTCAGCTGAGACCCGCCTTCGCCGGTTAAGGCCTGTTCTCCTGGCTTTTCTTGAGCATCTAACGGGCCCCTATCAACTGTGGTCGAGATTACAGAAGCAATATGTAAGTGGTGCCATCTTCACGGTGCTATTCAAATTACTCGAAATCAATATGCATTTAAACTCACTCAGTAATGATTTAGGTACAAGTGCACCAAATACGAGTTTACGTGAAGAATTTATTTATGGGGTACCTATATTTGAGTGAAAGTACTCAGTTTTAGTTTAAATATAAGGAGTTGCATAAAATTTAATGAAGTCAGTGTAATAAATTATCATATATTTTTTAAAAGCTAATCGAATAGGTTCTTTTGAAATTGACACATATTTTTATAAATGATATTTATTTTTATCAATTGCAATTTCATGTTCTTCTTAAAGGTTGTTGATTAGATACTCTGATTTTAATAATTTTTCAGACTAAACATATTTTTCTTGCTTCATACATCAATAGCCTCGTTTTTCTATGTATCTTTATTGCTTCTTTTTGTCTTACTTTTAATAGACCGAACTTATTTTCTTTTATTTTTCTTTGTGTTTATTAATCCATTGAATAATTTCCATTTTTTTGTAAAACTTGAAAAACAATGACTTTTTATACAAATGTCTATAGTATAAACTAATTTTTGTTAATTTGTGACCTATAAATCGATTCAGTTGATGCACTGTAGAATCATTTCTACAAAAATGTTGTATTTTCTTGTACATCTAAGATTTTTGTGAGAAAAACCTATATGTACTTTCTTAAATGTGTACAATTTTGATAAACATACACTTAAATTCATGCAGTTGTAATAAGCAAACAAGTTAATAATTTCGCAAATATGTATAATTAAATACGAATAACTACAGATTTAAATACATAAATATTTGCGATAATATGATAAAAACTAGTAATTTTAAATGCATTTTTGAATAGATTTTCAAAATTTGGTTTACGTCTCGGTATAATACTTTGGACGTATGTATTGTATTTTTGAAACCGAGAGAGTTGCACGAAACTAAATTTGTCAACAAAATCAAACTGAAATAAGTCGTCATTTTTTCAGTAATTCTTATATTTACTATTGTTTATTGCGATATGTCGGAAAAAAGTCTTTTCACATAGAAACGTGGTTTTTTAATCATTAATAGATCCATTTCAGAGATAATAGATAGCTACATACGAGGCTACGTACTTGCCGAAGATAAATTGACATTTTAGTATTCATAGCTTCATGCAGCAGTTTTCCCCAACTCCACTTGAAATTCACCAGCGCAGCGTTTTACCCCAAACGTTCAAACCACTTTCATCAACGTTCGACAGGGAATACTCTGCATTTTTTATGTCGTTATTGGTAATAGCCATTACTATTCCGGCTAACCCTTAGCAGGGGTTGAATTATTGAAATTCACTTTACGCGCGTCAGCATTGTTTTGAGGAATTAAGAATTTATCCGGCTAAACACACGAGGTATTCGGTTGATTAAAATATCATTTATTAATTTTTACTTAGTAAAGGAAAACATTTGGATGTTAGGACATTCAGAGCCAGTATTTCAAAACTTGGGATTTTTTTGGTACACATGACAATGTTTTTCTTACTTGACTGATAAAAACTACTGAACAGATTTTTCTGGAAAATATTGAAAAGCGCATAATTAATTCGTTATGTACCCCTTCGAAAATCTATAAAATGATAAGTATGATGCTCACAAATATTCAAACCTCGGAAAACTATATTATACAGTGTGTCTACTTAAGTTGGAGCCATATGGAAAATTTTTTTATTATTGGGTTTATGAAAAAAAGGTATTCTTCATAAAAAGTTCTGCATGGTCTAAAATCTAAAATGCAACCCTCAATTATCAAAATTACCCAGTCATGTATACCCGTGGTATATGAGAAATTATGAATTTCTCATATACCTTCATATTTCTTCAAATGAAATGAAGAGTAAAGTACCTTTATTTTTGACAATACAGAAGAATGTTATAAAGAAAAGATATTTTGAATTAAAAGCTAATTTCAAATATGCAATGGCTGTACATTTAGCATGAAGATTCAGGGTTTGTGATTATTTACGTTTTACATTATAAATTATTTATATTTATCTCTCTTATCTGTTAAAAATATGATAACTTTTCCATTTGTTAATGTTTATGAACAACCTTGCAATTTAATTATAATAATAATAATACAAATTATTTATAATGTAAACCGTAAATAATCACAAAATCCGAATCTTCATGCTAAAGCTGTAATTGCATATTTGCAAATAACTTTTAATTCAAAATAACTTTTCTTTATAACACTCTTCTGTATTGTGGTACTTTACTCTTGAGCAAAATTAATAATTTCTGATATACTTCGTATATGACTGGAAAATTTTGATAACTGAAGCCATTTTGTTCGCTCTATCCAATGGCGTCAACATTTTTGCAATCCGACGTTTCGTCTTCGAGGGGCCATCATCAGGTTAATTTTTTTAAATATTTTGAATTAGATGATATTACTATTGTGATCGCTTAAAAAAATTTTTAGCTCGTTTTAGCTATCATTTAAAATTTTTCCTGAGTACGGTTCTGAACGGTTTCAAAATATCTATTGGAGGAAGCCATTAGAAATAATAAAACATTTCATAAATTCGTTTTATTTTTTTATTTGATACCACTCTCTTAAATTATTGATTAAAAAATAGTTCGATGTTTTGTACTGTATTGCCTTTTATACAGTTATGACTTCTTCCAATAGATATTTTGAAAGCGTTCAGAGCCGTACTCAGGACAAAAAAAAACAACGGAGCTACAGACTGTCAAATATATTATTTACATAATATTTAGCATCTATAGTGATACATTCAGCTTGCCGAAACAAAAAGTCGCGTCCAACTCTATATTTCTTGGCCCATGTATACGTCTGTTGCTTTATATTTAGTTTAGCTTTCCTGCTGGAAACCTTTCTAAAACAGGATTTAGAAAAGCGCCTCAGCAGCTACATAGATGAGCTGGCTGCTCGAGTGCCGTCGCTAGCGAAGACTATGCGTAGGCGGATGATTATTCAGGTGGCCGACCAGCCGGCTGGTCGGGGCTATAAGTAGCAGTTTTGTTCCCCGGGGTCTTTTTCTGCTGAATATTCTCTAATTCCTGGCATAATTTGGGGGGGACGCGCACGTGGCCAACAAGGCTGTCTCATTAAGCTAACGAAGCCACGTGCTCGGGTACAAGACCAGCACGTGCGCCGCCGCCGTCGTAACGCTTTTATTTTATGTGAGTAACTTAATAGTGCATGCGTCCGTATTTGTTTCATTACGATGGATTTATTGCTTTTTTAAGTGACTTTGTTTCGTATCGACGACGAAAATAATGAAGTTCAGGGACGAGAGGCCGGAGTTATTAATGATAGATCTGCGCTGAGTGTGATTTGCATCCTAAATTTTCATCCTATAAACTTCCAGCCCATCGGAAATTTTCAAGGGCTCATTTGTACCAGCATGAATTACTTATAAAGGAATACTACCACATATAACGATAACTTTAGAAAATGCCGTCAATTCTTATTGGTACAGGTGAGTACACAGGTAAGCTAAACCTGTCCACCAAGGAGGGGTGGTTTTCGGCAAAACATTTTTGTACAGCATTTCTAAAGTATATAGGTTATACAAAAAAAATTAACCTAGACCTAATGCCGTACAAAAATAGCCATAGCCAGGAAAATTTTTGATTTTCTGAAAATTTTGACCCGGTTTTTGGTGGTTTACTTAGATAACTTTTTTAGTGACGCCGTATGTATCTGCTGATACAGGGGTTAGAAATGCAGGACACAACCCTCTATTTTAACCCCCATTGTTTCAAGTCATTTAAAAATGTACAAGATCGATTCCACATGATTATTTAACTCTCCAAATAATTTTTAGCCACTATAACGTCTGAAAATTATGGTTAATGTAAAAGTTTTAAACAATTAGTTACATACTTGTATTCTGGAATTGTTTTATTTTTTTTTCGATAAGATCATTAATTCCTGTACGGCAACCACTTTTTTGATAAATAAATCATGGCCGGTTATAATTAATGGTACAAATTAAAAATTTGAATTAAAAAACAAATAAATAAATTTTGAAAATTCCTTGTATAAACTAACTAAAATGTTATATTCAAAATATTATGGCTGTAATTGACTTTTTATAAGTAAAAATATAAAAAAAAACAATGCCGTACATTTTTAACTATTGGATTTTACATAGCTGATAATATTTTTCATTAAATTTTTATTACATTTTTAGATCTCTAATAACTTACGGCATTTACAAATTTTCATCAGAAATATAACATAAAGAATGAAAATTGCAATGCCGTACATATTTTTTGGAACAATTATTCGAAACTGTATATAAGTCCAAAATGAGTTTTATCCTAATTTCAAGAGGAATTTAATTTATACCGTAGAAATTATGATGGCATTGTCTTTAAGATTTAAAAAAATTGTGTAGAGAATCGGGAAAATATTTTGAGAAATTTAGAAATTTAATTGAATTTAATTAATTTAATTTTGAAATAACAGTACCCTCGCATTTGTATATTTGCAACTTTTGTTACAATTATTTGAACTATTCATTTATGCAAAAATTGTGATGAAGCCATTGGCATACAATATATGTTTAAAAGTATTTAAAAGAATTTAAAAATGCATTTGTTTCAAAAACAACTTTAGATTGTTGGTTATAAACATGAATAAAACCACATAAAAATTTAAACACCGAAAAGAAAAAAGAGAGAGAAAGAAGATGTTTCGATTTTAATTTTAAAATAAAAATAATTCCAAATTTTTAAAAAAATATTCGAATGCAGATTTTTTTATTGATTTTTTAATAATTATTTGTCGGATTTTGAAAAAATTTTACTTATGTACTAAAAAATAAAATTAATATATTTTCAAATTTATAAAATCAATAAATTTTATATCGACCTATAATTTTTTAACGGAATATTACTTAAAAATTATTTTTCATCTTAAATAATGTTTTAGCAACAATACCGACCATTTTTCAATGATCGGAAACCATAAGGATCAGAATAGGGTTTTGCATCCGGGGTTTGTCACTCCTGTATCGACAAATATGTACGGCATTACTGAAAAATATTTCTATATGATACTGTAAGTGTTATTATAGTAGTAAATAATTTGTATTAAGGAGAAAATAGTAGTAAAAATAAAATCAAATTCTTGCAAGTAATACTTATTTGCAAAAATATATTTCAAGCCATGTAGAACCATTTTTATTTGTACGGCATATTGTTTTTGTTGATTATTATTGTTGTCAGAAATAACAAAATATATTAATAAAAATTTTTCACCGTGAAATCCTACTTTTCAGAGGGAAATTAATTTTCCTATAGTAAGCACATGTTTATCAAAAATGTACGGCGTGGCCAAAAATGTCATTATTTTATAAAATAGAATTAAAATTAGTAAATTTGATGTTGGTTCAAATAACCCCCCATACGCTACTTACAAATAGAGGGTTGCACCCTGTATTCCTAACCCCTGTATCAGCAAATACGTACGGCGTCGCTTAAAAATTTATCTATGTATCGATCCGAAATTTGCAGTATAAATGCCGTATTGTAATAAATCACCAAAACCGGGCCAAAATTTTTAGAAATCGAATCAGTCAGAAGTTGTTTTTTTTATAAACTTACTTTTCTAACATTTTTAAATTTTAAATTAGTGGCAAAATACCCTCACAAAAGGAAAAACGTTTTAATAAATTCCACAAATATTTATTTTCGGATATTATTTATGATTGTTTTATTTTTACTTACATATTTTTTTACCTTTTCAAATGACTCTTGTCTGCGATATTTTCCTAAAAAAATAATTCAATCGCAAGTACTCAAATCAGTTGCCTGACTACTTGAATATGTGGTAAAATTTTAACGTTTTCTGTACAAAACAATCGTTTCGAATTCAATAAAGTTCAGTCATTTGTTTAAACATTTAAACATTTTAAGAAAATTGCACTTTAAAAAATTATGTTAAAGCCGGCCCTGGAATGAACACAAATCCGCTCGATAGTTATTGTAGTTCTAATGTCATCGAAGTGAGCCGCGACGACTGCCCCGATCCAAGGCCAACCCGACGTCTTTGTCCGCCACCCTCGACGGATACGCGGGACCGCCGCCGCGGTGCGGATCCGGCCACGTGACCGGAACATCTCGGGCCGCGTGCAGTGCCGGAACTGTAAGCCATATCTCACGGCCCGCCGAGATTATCCGCACGCTACGCTGACTCACTGCCTTCTCAATTGAGCGAAAGACATTCAATAACGCGTAATGCAATTTACGCACCCCAGTCCAAGTTTGTGCAGCTGCACGGCCCTGTCAGTGTGCGTTGTGCGCTTGTTTTTCGAAAAAAAATCGGATTTGAGGCAGTCGAGCGTGTCGGTAAATTTTTAACAAGGAAAGGGTCGTCCAGCGTCTTGGGTTGCGTGTATAATTGGTTGCATATCTTTCGAAAACGTTGGCTTGAAACGCAATAGAAGTAATTAGTAAAAAATTAGTCAATTAAAGAACGCAAACTGCATATTTAAGTTTATTTTATCGAAATATATTAAAAAAGTAATAATTAAACGAATATAAATAGTTTCAATAAATTATTCAGTTATTTTATGACTTATTTATATATTTTTTATCAGTTACTTTTCAAGCGAATTATATTTATACACTGTTGTATTTTGTGTTGCCTACAAATCACGCATTTTTATAAATTCTGTGGCATAAGGGATCTTATCAAAGAGTAATGTCTAGAACTGGCCAATGAGAAATTTATTTATCATTTTATACTTGCATTTTCAATTGCTGCTGCAGTTTTAAAACTCATATACTTACCTATTTTTAAAGTTGAATATTTATATAATTTTTTTGTAAACATGCCAAGTTGTTTTAGAATGTAGGTACAACAAAGTATTCCATAACTTTAAAATTGTTTTCAACCCGATTAAAACGACTTTCTCTAAGTACTAGCATGTCACGAGCTTAATCAATTTTAGTTCTTTGTTTCCATATTGACCCCGTCGCCTTTGTTGATAGAAGTAATAAACTGCCACAAAAAAATCAAACTTTCTTTTTAAAATACACTTAAGATTTGATGAGGCGGTAATAAATGTCATATCGATGTCATATTGTCGTAAATTGACAAAAGTATGACGATATGCAGCATCATTTGTTAACGAAACGAGATTTTAAAAATACATGAGATTTGTTTCTTTAATTGCGTCTTCTTCTAAAAGTTTTTGCTACAGTTTGTAAAGAATTATTTGTTGAAAATTGTCTGAGAACTTGGTTTTCTCTTCGAGATCTCACGGTGCGTGGAATTTCGGCATTGAACCATGGACAGAGTTCTACAAATATTTCCCAATTATTGTTGTACAGCGGAATGCTCATTGAAAGCCTTAAGGCCGTAACGAATAATCCGATATCCTGTTTTCGTTTACAAAACAGAAACCGTAGTCAGCATCACACGTGGTGAGATGAAAGGGGATGCGTTTAAATGTGGCAGTCCCATGGTTGACGATCTATACACCTGCAGTGACTTGTTTTACAACGTTGTCAACTCGACTAAATGAAGAACGTGTTATTACTGTGTTTCTCCTTAAAATCGTTAGTGAGTTTAATCAGTATCGTAACTTGTGTTGGATTAATGTGAAGAATTTGATTGAAGAAATAGATTCGGACCAAGAAATCATTGCGAAATAAGAACCTACCGTTATAAGGTGAAAAACTAACAAGTTGCGACTTGTTGAAGAAGTTTTTGATTTAGTAGACCGTTATAGTTGCCTTATGCCATAGCTATGGTCTATATATAATATGATACGTTGGTACAATGGTTCAAGAAACTATAAGTATAATGGAAAGGCTGACAATCAGCAAGAAGCAAGAATACCATCGAAGGAGAAATTTTTACAGTATCTCTATCTAAGTAGTTACACAAAAGTCAGTCCCAATCTGTACGGTTAACTGTTTACTTGGCTAACGACCCAAATATAATGTAAAATAAGGCAAGCTGGCAACAGGGCATGTTTGGGTGCCGAAGGTACGAAGGTCTCTACCAAAGGCCCCGTCTGGCCCTGTGGTGAATCTTTGTGGAGCTCCGAGGGGGGTGGCGCCGATTTCACGTGGCTTAAATGCCGTAATGGCCGTACAGGTGTCTGAGCCATTAACCCACGGCGTTTACAAGTGCCCGTCTTCCGAAATCTTATTGTTGGGAGTGAATAGTCAATTAGACACTTCTCGGCTTGTTTGGGTCGCTCGGAAGGTTTACGATTTTTCACTTTGAAAGTTTATTAGGCAAGTAGGTGATTTTAATATTAATAATCTAGGCGAGAAAACGATTGGTTAAGGGTTCTAGTTGATTTAAAAATCTGCGCACACCATCTCTTTTAGAAATAATTTTGGACGTACTTATATAATCTTAAAAAATTATCTTCGTTCTTAGTGTGAGATAGTTCTTATAAAGTAAAACTAAATCACCCTTTCAACTGTTCGTTTTTGCGCAATGTGTTTTACTCAAGTAAAATTTTCTTTTCTTTTCATTGTGGTAGAATACGTAATGAAATAAAAAAAAAAATTTCCGAAACTTCTAACCTTGGCAACTATTATGTTTTTATAGTTCATAGAAATGGGCTGTATTATTTGAGATTAAGGAAATAAAAGAGAACCTACTTAGTATGTTTTGGATTTATTTAAAATACCTAACCTTTTCGGAAATAATTATTGCACTATTTTAAACTTAAAACACATCTGTTCTGTATTACGGATTATAGCTAACTGGTCTGATAGGTTTTAATTATGGTAAGCTCAGAAAATTGTAGAAAATTACAATGCTGTAGTTACCACCACCTGCAACCAATAAAATTTATTTTTCAAATCCCGTCTAAGCTGCAGGTAACTTATATTAGTAAAGCACACGTGTACTTCCTTTCATTATTATCCTTCCCTTAATCCACAATCTGAACCAGGTGTTAAATAGTTACCCCTGAATCTCATTCTAATTAAAATACATATCTGGTCAAATATAAAATTTCAGCCTACACTGGATCGAAGGAAGTTGTAGTAACTTCCTTAAGTAAAAAAAAATGATAGATAGAGAAAGAAAATACAATTTAGAGATTGAGTGAAAATATTTGAAATAAATAAAATGAAAACTTAACGCTACATCCAAGAAAGCCACATCTGTGACGTTATGAACACAACATAGGGAAGCAAAAGATAAAGAAGTTTAGTTCAAAAGTTGAGTGAAAATAATTTTATTTCTGGATTTTATTTACAAGGATTTGTTGCAATTAAAAAAAAAAACTATTTAATGTCGGAGAAAATCTGTTACTGTATACAACTGACCAGGCATTCTGCTTAATAAACAGCGAATGATCAGGGTAGACGTTCGTACACAGTCCTTGCCGATCCCGCAAATTTTCAGCATGAAACATCATTAGCTGATTCGAAAGGTAGTGTCCCGGTGACCTTTTCCCCATATCAAATATACCTTTACTACTATACTCTGGATAGTACTGGTTCGGAGAGTATCTGAATTTGGATGCTTCTTAGAGCTTAATTTTTTTTAGTCCTGATTTAGAAGCTACTTGGAGCTTGATGTGAATTCTTCGCCGCAAGCTTTGAGACTCCTGGGCGGTTGGGGCACTAGATATGAGCTCTACGGGAACAATGTGCACGCAAAAATTTGTGAACATTTTTAACAATGTTTCGAATTTGTAAAAATTGTTGTATGTATTATGTACTTGTAGCTTTAATTTATAAAGTTATAGTTATACAATGCAATAAGAAACAAATCAGAACTGTACCGGGCATATATTCGTTCTTTGCTAATAAATAGTAAGGCACCAAGGTCGACGTTCGAACACCTCCTATGATGGAGCCGCAAAAGACCTGGAGCGATGTCTCTACCTTAGATCTGAACTTTCCCCATCTTTGAAATATGTTCGCCTCTAGCGGACTTGTTGACCTGTGATTAGATTTGATGAATTTATGAACTGGAATTTGGAAAAGGGAGTGAATTTTCGAACTTTCGCTCAATTTTGTGTCCTGTGCATGTCGTACCTCATCTCGGAAGACGGTGGAGCGGTGTTCCTGCTCACCGAGCCGATTGCATGGAAACATTCGAAAGATAGGTGACGTTCTGTGGTCGTGGCCTACAATTAATGACGGTGCGAAGACGGCGATACTGTCCCACACGCTTTTTCCAAAGGAGAGGTCCGGCTCTCGCGGAGCGGTGTCTGCGGTCCGGCGGGCGAGATGTGGGTGAGGCGGTGCCCGAGGCCGGCAGTTCACACGGTGGCCGAGGTGCAGGTGTGCGCCAGACTTGGCGGCGCCACGGCTCCAATCTCGCCGCTCGGCAATGCCGCATTCCTATTCATACCCGGCCGGAGGAGACTGCTAAGCTCGGCCGTCTGGCCTACCTGCCCTTGTCTGACGCTGCCTCGGCCGTGCAGAGCGGCCGGACGCCGTCAATTGCGCTGGCTCTCGATCTGGCTTACAGCGTTGAGCGAATACCAAAGTTACTTCACCGTACGGTAGTAAACGTACCCGTTGAAAGTTCTAGTCTAGATAGTATAGTTTTTCCGATATCAATTGAAGAACCAACAGATTGATATAATGTACCAGGTTCGGTCGCTGTCGCAGCAACTGAGCATTGAGATATTTGAAATAACAAGTGGTTGATAAATTGACCAGCAGTGCAGTGCAGCAATGCGGAATTTGGTGTGATTCAGGTAATTTTAATTTATTATAGGCACCTTTTATCAGTCATTCATATAACAATTGCGAAAGGGAGAAATAAGAGGGATATTTTGTTTACTAATATTATCACAACATAGCATTTTGGAGATCTTTTGAAACGGAACAAATCGAAATTTGCTACCAACATAATAAAATTGTTTGAGGACATAAATAATTAAAATATGTTGTTGGCCAAATGAACATATAATAGAAATTTTCTGCACATTATATACAAATTATTATAATTTTTTAATTTCAGCAGAAAATTTTTTAGGGACGCCTATGAAACTCATTAAATTTTATTACCAGACGTTTTTTTGCACGTTCAACTGACTTCGGAAAGACTATACATGTCCTTGTAGTCCAATCTGTCGAAAATACCTCATTTTTTGCCAAAAAATAGTTCAGTAATCCAAAATATCTGAAAATTAGGAAAAATTCCGTAGAATTCAATAAACTACTTTCTCATCTTCATCTTCATCATCTAGTGGTTGGTCCTTTAAAAGTCCCATAGCACTGCGGCATAATTAGGCCTATTGTGCGTCCCACTACTAGTCCTATTCAGCAAGTAGATTTGTCCTTTTTACAAAGTCCAAAAGCTTCCTTGCTGACACTTCTCTCAGCTCCTTGGGTTCCAAATAGGGTCTCCCAAGGAGCGCCATTCTGCTACGTGCAAATCCCGGGCAATAAACTACTTTACCCCACCTGAATTGTTTGGGCTTCATTTTTAAAATGGCGTCCAAAGTTCGCAAAAAACAGTTTTTTTCATTTATAAAAAAACGAACATTTTAGAAAAAAATGTTTCGCACAAAAGTTGTAGGAATTTTTAATACGGATCGAATAAGCCCAGATCGGTTTTGATCGATAAATAAATTAATTAGTTATTGCGAAAAAACCGCTAAAAATCGCAATTTTTTCAAATATAAATATTTTTTTATGAAACTCGGTGAAAGGATAGATAGCTCTTGGTGGGCAAAATAAAATGATTTTTTCAAAATTCAAAAATATTTTATAGTTTTTGCAAAAATCGAGTTTTTCGAAAAAAAAGCGTTTTTGTTTAATCCCCATAATTCATAGGCCGTCACATCTTTAGGAACGGGATTGGGCTTAAAATTTTCTTTAGTAGTTACACTATTATGTACAAATATTGCGCGAGCCTCAAATAGATTTCAAATATCGCAAAAAACGATCCAAAAATCGTTTTTTTTTTCGGGGCCATAAAACTTTGATTAACTTTTCTTCTTCGTCTGATTCGATTTCATTTTCTGATAAACATGGCTTGTCCATATCTTCCTCTATATCTTCAATAACTATAGTTTTTTTCTTAGATATTAGAGCAATTGTAATTTTCGCACTTCAAACCGCTTTCGGTGTGTTTAATAAATCAAGAATTTTTCTACTTTCCGCCTTTGGACGCCATTTTGAAAATGAAGCCCAAAAATCCAGGTAGGGTAAACTAGTTCATTGAATTTCACAGATTTTTTCCTAATTTTTACATATTTTCAATTACTGAACTATTTTTTGGCACCTGAAAAAGTAATTTGATCGGTCTATAGTAGAACATTAACATTACATTAAGATAAAACTAATTACTAAAATATGAGGTCACGTTAGCAACAATGGTAAATTTTAATAATATAAAGTGTTTTAAAAGTTATAACAGTATTTGTATAATATTCAAATGATTTTTGTACCTTCTGTTCTGCATGTTCTATTTTTTTAAATTCCGATGCTTAAAAACACACCAGAAACAAGGACATACCTATTTTGCCAGAAATATGGCGACCTTTAACTAATAAATCGAATAATTTTCATAAACACCTAATAATTCAGACATTTAATCAAATACCAGTCTAGTTGACGTGTACCCATGCCGATTACCACCTCCAAGAGTGACCAAGCTCTTACTTACCTCGCTTACTAGGCAACTATTGTCAAGACGTGATTGTTGGATGGTTATCAAAGATAACACAGCCATGAATTTGAACACCTGAGCCTGTTGATTTTAGAATGGACTTTCAAAGGTTTTGTAAGAGATCGTGAACGTGAGTCTCGAGGATTCCATCGTGGATTATCTAAATAACGCCGATGATTTTTTGCCCCCATTCGGCCATTTGAAAGTTAAATATTGTTAAATTCCTTCAGATTGGATTAGCCTGTCGTAAAAGTGGCTTGCTTGTACACCTGCGACCTTTCCTAGACGCTAGGATGCGGTTGCTTTGTTTTTACCATTTAGTTTAAAACCGAATGACGCAGCATTTCGACGTTCAACTCACTCATCAGTTAAATAACTTTTCCTGTTTTAATTTGATGAAATTTCCATGTAAAAATTGTACTTTTGTTTTTTTTCTGATTTATGAACATAAATTTCAAACTTCTAGACTTACGCGTAAAAAATATTTGTAATTGATATCTAGAAATATGGATACTTGTTGGTAGGAACACGCTGTATATTACTGTTAACCTCTACACGATAATACCGGGCCCAATGAAGAAAATATAACGTAGAAATAAAAATAAAACGGGCGTTGAATCAAAATACTCTTGATGGTTATTTTATGGTAATACTTTCGCCACTTGCAGATATGCATTTTATCGACAGTTTCTCACGAGAACGAAGCGCAAAATGGCTGTGTCGCAATTTATTATAAAATATTTTTTTGCGCAGCTCACTGCATATGCATTTAAAGCAATTTGCAATCAATAATTGATCGATAATTATCGTAATTAGTCTCGGTAGAATACATTAATTATTTAGATCAGCAGCGTGCATACGTAATATGCGTAAAAAACCCTTTGTGAAGAGTCTAATATACAGAGGTTGCTTATAATGTTGTATAAATAACATAAATAAGTGAAAAAGTCACATTTTAATTTATAGTAATCATTTTGTCTTAAAAAAATAGTAAGTAAAGTACGTAGACTGGCAATAAATTAAAACGAAAACATTTTTAGCGGCACAGTTTTGGTACTACTTTTTCTAATTCAATACCTTGTGTATTTTAATATAGGCTGATAGTACTTTTAAATATCTAATTATAGACTTGTAAATCAGTCGGTACCTCGACTGTAAAACAGCACGAATATTAATTACAAAGTTGAATCATAAAAAAATAAAGATTCGAATCATGTCTTAAGACCACAATGTCAACATGTAGGCGTAGAAAAAGGAAACTGTAATGAGAAAACTACATTGCTTTAACAAATTACGTCCTTGTTTCAGAATAATTAGAAATGTGTCATCATGAGGAACATACAAACGGTTCAAGGAAAGACAATGTTAAGCTATAAGAATGGGAGTATTAGAAGAAAAATATTTTATTTAACTACCTTCTATTTAGTCTGATAGGTGTTACTCAATTCAAAATATTTTTTCAAGGATGTTACGTACTATTTGTCGTTCTATGTACATTCAACTAATAAAATAGTGTGTTCAATAGTATGTACTCTTAACAGCTATTCAACTTGACGTTTATTAACACCTTCACATTTAATTAGTCGAGCAAAAAGACGACGCAAATACTTCGTGAATATCCTGACCCACTATCTAACAAGTAACTTGAATGGTTTCAGATAAAAAATGCTTATTGTATGGATCGAATTGAAATTTATGAATCCTACATCCTCATACAAACATGTTTTTATAATTAAGCAGGCTGAGTTCATATTAATTTGAACGTTTTATAATTTCAAATCTTAGTTAACGAAAAAAAAAAACGCAGAAGCTTAGTGCGCTAATTATGTTTCTTTTTATACAAAAGAAAGAGTACTAGCGTCCCTTCTCAATTACTTGAAAGACAAAAATCAATATTTTAAAGTTAAACTTAACATACATCTAGTATTATTATGACAGGTTGTTTTTTTTCGCGGTATACAGATATAAATAACATTTACCTCGTTAACCATAATAGACGTAAAATTATTTTTTTACACCTGTACCTATTAACTTCATGCATATATGTATTGCTATAAATTCTTGTGAGACGGTAATTTTCTTACCTGTATTTTCGTATTCTGCTTCGCTTCTTCATCTTTGGATCCTATTTTTCTTCTTTATTGTCTGGGTGCCAGCTCATATGAGCATATAGTTTGTAATTTAACTCAAATTTTGTTTGTTATGTTTATAGAGAAAGTCTTTGTTTGAGAAAAAAAAATTAATTTAAGATTCAAGCAAATTTTACTCTAATATGAGCAGCCTTACCTCAGGGTAAGGTTCTGAGAAGATTAGTATTTTGATTTTACAATATTATACTGATTGATGAATTTAGATACTTAATATTGAGAACAAAAAGACAAAAGAATTATATTTGAATTTTAACTGAACACAGTTATTCTATTCCTCGTAAAAATAATTTCTAATTCATTTAATTATTCGGATTCACTATATTTCAAATTAAAATAAAAATTATGTGGTTGGCTAACACTTATTGTATTTTACTATTCATCAAAAATTTTTCAATCTTCTATCAATAAAAGTATTCTTACATTAAACCTACGCCACTTCCTCTAGTCTAACTTAAACTAAATAACAGTATCCAAGATTTGAATTTAAATACTAAAAACACAAGTCTGTATTATACATATTTACGACTGATTACATTACAAGGAATTTTAACCGTTAGTTTTAGAGAAATTAACTCGCTCTTGAAAAAATTCCTATATATCTCTAAAATCAGAATTTTTGTTCTTTTAAAACTTCGAAGACTTCATTAAAAAACTTCGACATATTTATAATACAAAATATTGTGACAAATAATGATTTAAGTCGAATGTTGCGAGGATATAGAAGAACTCGCGTGTTGCGACAAGAGCAAAAGTAAAAGGAAATTCGTCACGTAATTGTATGCAAGAAATGGGATTGAAATAGAGAGAGAGTTCCCCGCTGATGCGGCGCAGGTACGTGTATAAATAAATTACAATAAATAAAGAACATCATCAAACTGGCGAGCGTATGAGAATTTTACCTTGCCATTCTCTCCTATCAACAGCATGTCGCGATTCCTGACCACTGGCGCGCCAGCAGGGAGTCTAAGGTTAGGAAATCAAAAATTTAGTCATAGTTTGTTAAAAATTAAAGTCGATTCTAGCTTTAGCTTTTGGGGTCAGGTCTAGGAATAACTTACGGTTACACTGACTGTCCAATTTGTTTGTACATTTGAAAACTCGCGACATTTTCATTAATAGTTAAAAAAATATAAGTGATACAATGGTTTTAAATTGATTTAATTGTATTATGATGTTATTTTCGATGATATAACTAGTTTATAGTTTATTAAGCAAGAGAAAGATCAAAAACAAAATGAAATATGATGGCAGCTTTAGAGAGAGGGTTATTTTTATTAATTTTTTTGTTATTACTTACGGTACTTCAATAATATTCTGTTTCATAATAAGAAAATTAATATATTTTTTTAGAAAGCATAGTAATAGTTATGAATTTTTTTCTTAATTGCCTTTAAGCTGTTTTGATGATTTGACATTTCTGTCTCTTTGTTGGTTCCAATCAATTTTCTATTAAGTCAGGAAGCAGAACGATTTCAGACAATGAACCTCCGTTATTTTCAATATTGCTTAAAGTAATTGCTCGTGTTTTTGCCGTACTGACATGAGTTGCTTTGGTTTTCCTAAAATAAACGGGGCTTTTATTTCTCGATTCTTCAAAAATAATTAAACTGTAGTTTATATGTTTTACTCAAATCTCAGCTTGGCCCCGTAATAGAAAAATAACAAATAAAGAAAAAAATAAAAATTCCCAAAACTATAGTTGGTAGAATCATAAAATTTACATGCACAGTTGGATTGAATCCAACGAATAAATTATTACGTTGCCACTTTCTAACTAGTTACTGGCTGGTAGTTGATGATTATTTAAATGTTGACTTAAGGCGCAGAGGTAAAAACAGGCTATTAATTAATAACTCATACAAATTAACCACCGTTTAATTTACAGATTTTTACGACTCGATTATTTAGTGGTTAGCCGGGCAATTTGGCAGTATCCTTAAGTAAATGAATTGGTAATGGTAATTTTAAACATGCAGACACATAAAATGCCCATCTTTACCCGATTTATTTTTGAAGAATTAGATTTAATAACAAACTTCGAGTTCCTTTCTTTCCTTTTCAATTTGACTGTAATACAGAATTATGTAAAATAATTATTATAAATGGATTAGAGGGAAGTAGCTGTCGAAACAGACCCTTGTTTCTATACCGTGGTTGACGGGCGCCTCTGGTGTTGTGCAAGGAAGCAGCAGAACCAGTCGTGACGGACAAACAAAACATTATTTAAAAAAGTTCACGAGAGACAGAATCAAAGCGACGGTGGTGAACACCTGCAAACTGAGCATCTTAGGAGAGGCGTTTCGTCATTTTTCAGTTGCTGGGTATCTACTAAGTCGGAATATAAAGTGCTTATTTAAGAATACGCAATCCGTAAACATGTAAAATACTAGAAAATGTAACATTTGCAGACAAATGATGAGCCGTGTAGATATCCATATTTATAATGTATAGGTATACATACTATGCACAAAATAATAATTTTTAAAGTACAGAAATCTCTATTTTTTGTAAATTTAACAACAATTTTAAAAAATGTCTTTGTGTCTGGTCCAATTTTTAAAATTCATGAGAATAGAGTAGTTCCTCATTTTTTAAAATAATTTGTTTCAAAACAAATAATTTTTAAAACGTATTTTGTAATGTAATGTGTAATGTAATTATACCCTTTATTTTATTTTATACACTAATTCTATATTTACGTAATATTTTATACAGGGTGTCCGCAAATTTCACTTGTTTATTATATTAAAAATGCGTTTATATAACTTATACCACACATGGCTTAACCTTCTTGGGTTTTGCTTATTTATTTACTCTAATTATTTTACTTTATGGAACATATTTTGTTACCTACTACCTGAACCGTAAATAAATATTATTATTATTATACAGGGTGTAAGAAACACGCCCTATAAGTTGCTATAGCAAAATTGCAAAAAGCAATTTCAGTAAATAACGATGACGCAAATTAATATATTCAAAGAGATAAGATTTTGTCGTCGTCCCAGTATTCTGACACGGACTGTACCCCGTTCATTCATGATCCGATGATAAAAAAAAATGTAAAAGTCATTCGAACATCAGTCCATTAACGCGGCCACCACAGCGTTAAAACAGCAGACAATTCCAGGCCCCAATCACTGAATCTAATAATCACAGGAAACCTTTCTATTCAAAGAGCACACCTGAGCGGATAGACCATTTAGCGGAGGAATAGCTGGGGATAATTAACTCGTGGAAGCGGAGTCAATCAGCAATTATCAGCTATTACGGCGTAATAAGGGAAAACACCTGTTCTGGCCCACACGACATGGTAAATATCTTCGGTTAAACACCATATCCGGAACATTGGCACATCCCTTCATGGTGTCTGAACACGGGAGCAGGATGTGTTTCCATAAGTGCGTTGTATAAAATGCCTTTTTGTCGAAAATTTTACCATCATCTATTTAGGGGTACGAATTGAATGGGTTGGAAACTAACTAACAATCAGGAGCCCCAAAACAGAGCATTGAATAACACTTTAACCATGAACTTGCAGATACTAAGAATAGAATAAATACGAAATCTTAAACAGTTTACACAATCCAGGTTTTTGCTCGGGCACGAATTTTTCGTTGCGTAAGAAGAGACAAGGCTCTCTTTAAAAAATTAAGAAAATCATATTTATTAAACTAATTACGTACTTTGATTGAATACCCAGCAAAGGGAAAGGCAAAAGGCTTCAGCTCAACGGTATGTCGAGGAAATAATTAACTGCCTACCTATAGAAATCGCAGCTAACGAAATTAAATTTAATTTCATTTAAATCATCCCATTAAATTACCGCCTCGCAAGATTTAAAATTGACTGCCAATTGGTACGCTTCCTCGACGTACTCATGGTAATGCGGTGAAAATTCAATATATTTTTTTACTTTCTCGTCAGTAACTTAATTTCACGTTAAAAAGCAGTTATCGGGTAATATAAAAAAGCTTAATTACAATCGTGACTCTTCAAATAAGAATGCAGAGTTGTGCAGTCGCAAGAGAAGGATGTTGTATATTGAAGATGGAAAGTCGTTTTCTGTTGAAGTACATAGTTAATTATTTTAAATCCTGTTACATATCCAGTTATATAATATTGTTGATAGTGTGGTACCATTTTTTAGGTTTTTCCACAGGTTGCATTCAAGGTTTTGTTATCGAATATGGTTGGTCTTTATGTCGAAGTGCTACATACATCCAATTTTAGATTTGGTTATTTTCAATGCACCTGTTAAAACTATTATAACTGTAGAAACAAGCAGGAAAATTAGCGAAAACAAAGGAGAAACTCGAAAAATTCCTATCCGCGATATTATTGTAAAATTGCCTAAAGGAACATAATACAAGACATCTCTCTAAAAAATAACTTTTTAAATGAACGATAGCTTCATTAACTTATTTAATAATAGTAAAATAATTCCGAATTTGAAATTTTAATTAATATTTCGTTTAACAATAGTTTTTGTGACATTTTTGTAAATTAAAAAAAATCAAGTATAAAAGATGCATTTTTTCTGGGGTTCAGGGCTATTCTACGAATTCGTTATTATGCTCAATGTTATTTTTTCGTCGTGCTACCCCAGTTTAAAAAAAAGGAGTTTCTACGATGAATAGAAGCCGAGATATTGCAAAATTTACAGCGCGCATCAATTTGAACTTTTCAATGCAATTCACGGGAAATCGTAGTTTACGTCGTAAACTTTATTTTGCGAAAAATTCAAGTCATAATATTTATAAACAATTGCGCTACGTTTTTTTTTAAATTCTTATCTTGGCTCCTGTTGGTCGAGGAGGGTGTTTTTTTTAATTTGTATTTATTTGCCAACTATCCATTGCATCCATATTCAGTGAATTGTTTATAAGCAAAAAACGCACGTTTTTTTTTAATGCACAATTTGAGAATGTTTATGTCAAAAAAATGGTGATATTTTTTAATAGGTCGCTTAATTACGTCTTTAAAATTACAATGACGCTTTCAGAATCATGTTTGGTTGAAAATTAACGCTGTACAGAGGCTTAAAGTTCATAACTTTTGGAGCCTCCGTTATAAACAAATTGAATTGTGCGAAAACTATTGCACCTACAGCGCCCACTTTTGGCACACTTTTAAAGTATGACAAAATCCTCAACTTGTCATAGGTTTTATAAAATTTTAACAATATATCCGATAGTTTACAAATTAAAAAATGGGCACTTTTCTTGTTTTTTTGCAATAACTTTTTTGTTTATTAACCGATTTTAATTTAACAAGTCTCATTTTGTAGATAATTTTACTCCCTATTAGCTGTCTGAGAGTCACTTTTCGCTAAAATTGAAGGTTTTCCCTGCAAAGTGAAAAAACTGTTTTCCTCACTTATTTGTTTAAATAGAAAAGTTAGGTAATAAAATTTTTTTACTCACGAGATGAGAGATGTCTTGTATTATGTTCCTTTAGACAATTTTACAATAATCTCGCGGATAGGATTTTTTTCGAGTAAAAATTGTATTTGCTTGGCCCATTTCTAAAGTGCACGAAATCAAAGACTAGAAAAATAGATAAATTCTTGATAATTTTGGGCTCTGAAAACAAAATATTTTAAGGAATCTTCATGCAAAAACTGATGTTTTGTTAATGTCATTAACAAAATTATCACAAAAATTTTAAATGAACTACAGATTAATTCTGACGAAGATACAGCAGCTCGAAGGTGAACTGTTGGCAATAGTTTTAAATATCTTCCAAAGCCAACTACCAAATTTTTTATACATTACGTTTTTTCGCATAATTTCAAGAAATTTGATTTTTTTTAAACTTCAATAGTCTGATGATGATTTTTGAGATTTTCTATCACGAGATAAAGTTGTGTGTTTTTGAGACACTTTGTATGACAAAATTCAACCAGTTCGCTACCCTTTCCGCATTAAAGCAAATCGTACACGTATAAAAGAGCGCCTTTGGCGATGCGTGTCGTCGCTCCGGATGCCCCAGGTTGTTATATCCGCCAGAGGTGGATTCTACGGTTCTGTTATGTATTTTATGACAAATCTCATTATTTCATTGACTACCTGTTTCATGAATGAAGACCCGCTACCTGTGGACTATACGTAGTCGTTGTATGCTCACGTACTGGACTGTAACCTGTAACCCTCGTCTTCTACTTTCGGGCTTTGTGGTTCTAAAGAAATTTGCACGGGGCAGAGCAATAAAATGTCTACATGTTTAGACCTGTTTCTATTTCATTTTCGGTGGAATGGTACAATGACGTAGTCTGTAGAAAAACGTGTTCTGTTGTCACTTCCCTGGGAACATTTTTAGTTAGTACAAAATATACAGGGTGTATCCACATAACCTCGAAAGGGGCGATTCTCTGATGAAAATTAATAAGGGTCTTTGGTATAATTTTTAAACTCTTACAAAAAAAGTTACGCCCCTCCAAAAATTTCAAAAAAAAACCTGTTGCTTTATTTATTCTTTCTTTTAACTGCTCAGGTGTACTAATTTGTTCACTGTATACCAGCCGTTTTAATAACATTTTTCGTACAAAATAATGAATTTCTAAAGATATGTTAAACCTCTATTTTTCGAACCACAAAATAACTGTTAACTAATAACATGTTACATGTGTGTTTAGTGGGCTACTTTTCTCGTCATGTGCATAAAACTCTTTACAATGTTTGTTTAAAACTTCTACATTTGGACGAAGAAATTGTAAAAATAGTCGAATTTGTTGCATTCTTAAGGCTACACTGAACACTTCATCACATTCCAATGTTTACAAACGTCGGTGCTCTCGGACGAGCCATTAAACATCATAATTAACAGTAAGTGCGAAGCATATGGCGACATCCTGGATTTTCCTTATTCGTATCGCCCGTACACGAGAGTTCAACGGCTCCGAACTTATGGAAATAGTATTTTTAATAAACCACATTTGGGACCGCATTTGGTCTCTGGCAGTAGTAGATACTTGAAGAATAATTCCGCCATCTGTCACTGCGTGCACCAGGCCTGCAATATCGACTTTTATTGCCTAACTGGCGTTGGATAAATTGAAAATATTCATCGTAAACACTGACCATGTGCTCGTCGTGACTCATGGAGTGTTTGACTAGCACATCGTCGTCTATGGGTGGCAAGGAGGCGGCCCGTGTGAACAAACCCGCGGCGTCGTCGGACACCCTGCTCGTCCGAGTGTTATTATTGTCGGGAGCCTCCTCGTATTCCAGATCTGGTCCGCATATGGCTTTCCAGGTACGGGGGCAGCCCGAAATACAGGGAATTTGTTGCGTTATAGTTCCTGTACCAATACCAATATAACAAAAGTAAACGTAAAGTAAACAAATCGAAGAAATATACGAAGCTAACCAGCTCGGTAGGAATTTTAGGTTTATTATAGGTTTGAAAACGCTGTGAGTTTTTATTATCAGACATTTCAAAATAGCGGGTTATGGCGGCTACGAACAAAGCCGTGTAGATTTTGTTACAAATATGTTACTTGACAAGTTTATTTTTTTCTTAATCTCTAACTAACTTTTAAATCATAGTGCGGTCTTGGAAATACCTCATTCTTCTATTTAAGCCTTATGTTTTAATCAAATGTTTTAATACTACGATTAGAGTAATATAAATAGTACCATATGGTCAATATGATCAATGATCATTTATATCAAATGGGTATCAAACGTTTTGTATTCTTCTTTTTATTGTGGTACATTTATAATTACAACAAAACACTCATGAAAGAGTTGTTAATCTATACTTCTTGAAAATTACTTTGTTTTCCAAGAATTTTCGATAATTTACCAGGCTACCAATAAATTAGATATTATTCATTGCAGTATTGAACTTGACAATTTGTATTAATAATAATTAATTCCTTTTTGTAATAAAATGTCATAAAATTTAACTTTATCTCTGTTTAATGATAATTTTGTCTAGATATTTGCTCTAGAAAAATACCAGATGTTGTTTTGTCATCATTAATATTGCATTAACTATTAAAGTTTAAGCCTTAAGTAAATATGAAATACAGAGAATTAATACAAGAAAGTGATCCTATGAATAGTTTCAGAGATAAAGAGGGGGGAGGTATGTAATTTTGGGTGTAGGCCTGAGTAAGCTTCATGAAGTTTCAAGTTGATGGATTCAAAAGCTGAGGCATGTAATGAATTTAGACCTGTAGGTACAATGCTTTTGGGATCGATTTGGGGGGGGGACTGAATTCGGGGATAGCTTAACCGTATAAGGTCAACTGGAAATCAAGTCAAGGTCATTTCATTTGACTTAATCTCAATTCAAGCCCCGTATGAAACAAATGGAAAGTGGGGCCCAGTCGATTTATCTGAAAATTGAGTATTTTATAATCAACTGATTGTTTACTTGTTCTTGACAATTAATCAAGATCATCGCAAGGTCACTGCAGGTCTTGTAGAGTTTTGTACAGGAACCAACTTTTCAACCCAGAAGAATATATCTGTAACACGGTTAATTATTTTCTTAATATAATCTGTAAAATTCTACAAGTCTTTTCTTCAGTTTGACTTTGAAACGCGTTTGACCTGACCTTCAGGTGACCTTTGAATCCATCAACTTCAAGTCTGTGAAGCTTACTCAAGCCTACAGCCAAAATCACATACTTCCTCTCTATCTCTGAAACTATTCGTAGGATCACTTTGGGCCCATGACCAACTTTTGATCAGAAAGTCAAAAACTATAACATACTGCAATTATTTCAGCAACATCGACTGGGACCCATTTTCCATTGATTTTGTGCGGGGTTCTTTACTCTGATTGTTGAGCTTACCGCAGCTTTGTTCCTATTGTTTATATTGACTTTGAAAGTAAATACCGACTTAGAAGAGTTTTAAAATTTATATATAATCAAGAAATTAGATTAATGCTTCGGGATTCTGGAGGTCTGACCCACAGGATAACTGTATTTAGTCAAATTAGTATTACTAGTACTGTTATTGAATAAAACTTTCTGAAAGATGTAATAAAATATTTCGGGCATTATTTATACATTGTGTTCAAGATAAGGATGTGATAGTATTAGGATCTAGGTAAGAGAATTAGAAAAAAGTTGTTTTTTTTATACCTAACAATATGCCGTTTAGAAAGTTTTAAAATTCCGGGTAATTCCAGAGATATCCGGAAAAACCCGAAATTTTGCAAATAGTTTTATTTTTTTCTGGCTTTATTTGAAAACAAATTTTAAAATGAATTGCATATTTCCAATGCCACTTTTTTCGCTCTACCTAATGACGTCGACATTTTTGCAATCCGACGTTTCGTCTTCGAGGGGCTATCATCAGGTTAATTTTTTAAATACGTCGCTGCTATTTTTCCAATATTTCCAATTTTGCGACTGACGTGCTGAAGGGTCGAGGCTTCCTCAACTTTTCGTACCACCCCCGTAGCATCCTTCGCTACAGCAGCCGGTGTCCTAGCCGTAACAGAGGCGCCCGACCCCGCCCCGCCGGGTATTTCGGGAGCAGTCCGGTGATATGTGGCGGCGGCGGCGGCGTCACGACGCTCCACGTGCATCGCCATGTGCTAGTTGACAGACGGTCGCATGTGGCGCGTTGTTTGTCAACGCGGGCACCGAAATAACCGCCGCGGCGCGCAGCTGTCACACCTGGCCGGACATTTTTTGCCAGCCGGCGGCCGCCAACTCTTTTCCCGGTGATTTACTGGAAATTTAATTAGCGGTCGGGCGCTGCGAGGCGTCTGTTTCCCGAAAAAGGCTAGGCGTCTCACGAAGACGCTGCTTTCGTCCAATGTCTTCTTGGAGTTTATTACGTTGTATTTGTAATGTTCCTTGGAATTTGATTGGAAACCATGAATTTTTAACCTTATGTAAGCATTATGTCGGAATGCGCATGCGTCTGACTGCTAGACTGCTCTAGGAACAAAGCTATTGTAAAGAAGAGGAAGAAGAAAAATTGTATACAGTTTTATTAATTAGAGATGCCATTGTTTACAATATGTTTTAAAATTATCGTTAAATATCTTAAATGTTTTATGCATAGGAAATACGGAGGAATAAAAGTGCTCCAACTCATTCCATACATGTTTTTTTACTACAACTTTTTAAAAATTTTAAACATTTTGTATCCCGAAAACGAAATATTTCTGGACTCATGTGATCCTTTTCTAGTAATTCCTTTGAGCATACATTTTATTGCACCCAATATATGAGCATACGATAATAATTAAATTAAATACATTCCTTTGTACTTTTCAAGATTGCAGTAGTTCCTATACCGCCAACAAATATATTTAAAAAATGGTTAAATTAACACATGTGGCTATATAAGTAGATATTCTGCATGTTATACCTGCCTTATATTAGTAAATTCTATATAATACACGAATCATTTTATGGTGATTTTGGTGTGCCACTTTTTATTTAAAAAAAATCGTTGTGTTCAGTCAGTTCAGTTGAAACAATAATATCTGTGAACATGTGCTCTACATCAACATTTTTCTCTAAGACGTGAGTTTCCAGTTCCCTTTGTATTATTTTTATCCTTGGTAAGTACATCAGGAACATGTATAAACACACTCGGCTGCTTCCAAAATAAATGGCCTCACCGACTGCTAATAGACAACAGGCAGATCCTTACATGTTACAAAACAAATTGCAACATTTACCTTAGATCGTGAAAAATCTCAATCTGGACAATCTTGTTTGCTACAGCCAGTGGTATGTTTAACATTAACGCGAGAACGGAGAAAAATAGACGTTAAGCAAACTTTTTCCATTCCTCTAATCTGTTGCACCTGACCGGACATCTCTTTAGAAGTCTAGAAAATAGAAAAGTTAATTGCCGCCTCACCCGAAAAAACTATCCACCTACTACTACTCAGACTTTTATTTGCTTTCCTACGTTTAGGTGGCATTTAAATTTAGAGGCCTTGTGATTAGAAACACATGTGGTGCAACGCGTATTATGTTATTCTTTGTCAAATAAAATGGTTAGCTTTTTATTTATGTTCAACATGTTGCTAATAAATTGTGTTTACTTTTCGCAGTCGAATATCGTGTTCACGAATTTATTTTAACGCAGGTGAACCGATTTTTTACTGCTGGTACCGCAAAACATTCTTTGTATTCACTGCACAACATCACATACTCCACTCCATATTTTTTTGCAGTTCTAATAGGTAAGAAATAAACCAAAAAGACTCAGTTAAGGAGTTTGGCACGCTAATTAAGGGGTTCCCTGTATAAAATTATATTTTATACCAATTAACCGTTTCTAAAGTACGATGGTTTTTCTCATCTCAAAGGACCATATGTCTGGGAGCGGGCTAACGAGGAGAATTGATTTTTGATAGCGGGTTAGCTCCCACAGAGGCTAGCCCGAGAACAACAAGGGCAGGTTAAAGAACCAGATACATAGATCACATTAACAACCCTAAAAATATTCGTATTTTAAATATCAGTACGGGTCGTAAAAGTCTTAAACCACTATAATATAATATTTTGTGTGTATGTAGTTTGTTTCACAGGAATTCCTTGAGATAACACTGTAGGGAGAGGAACGATAACTTTTAGTAGAAAATTCTGAATTAGAAGTTTTCGTAGTATTAGTAAGCACCGCACCAAGCAAGCACCTACCCTTATACCCTTTAGCAAATCTCTTCTAGTGTGAACGCGGTCTTAGGTCCCGTGTAAACCGAGATTTCAATGCAAGCTATAGCATATGTGCTTTAAGATTTTGAACAGTCAGTCAAATGTTTGTAAGCTAATACCAAAACGCAAAAAATATGAAATAAATTAAGTTCAGCCAAAATAAAAGCAAATACAGTAGAAACAGACGTTTTTTCATGATTTTACAGACCAAATTTCCAATAGGTACAGCACCTGATTAAATGATAGATGCATCTATTACTACATAAACTAGGATTTGCATAAAGTTACGATCCTATAATGATTCTGCATAAGTTACGCGATTCAGTGATAAAATTATACTTTTTTTCAGTAGATATTGATAGTAGACTACAAATCAATAAAATTCTAGTTACTTTTGCAGCCCCACAGGGTTCCATTTTGGGCTCTTGGTTATCTGGAGCTATTGACTATTAATATAAGATTTTCCTATCAAATATATAGGTACAAAATGGAAAAAATCCAACAAAAATTTGGATCCAAAGAGAAGGATTGATATTCAAATTTGTTTTTTCCCGAGACACTTTGTAGCACTCAGCAGTGCACCGATTCAGCTACTTTCTATCGCGGCAACATTTCTTTTGTCCTAACTGTACCAATATCATGTTCCTCGATAGAAAGTGCCCCTCATAAATAATAATTACGATATAAACCATTGTTTATAGTTTCCAGCGAAGTTCAAGAGTTCAAAGTTTATTGGTTAAAAGCACAATAGGGCCCATTGTTCCGCGGCGATCCTCGACGAATATTAAATTTACGCCAACTCTACACCTGCGAACAATCTAGTTAGCATGCATGCCTCTCATTGTTTTCGTGGATGTGATATATATTTTTTCGACTGCGGCGGCTGCTACCGTTTGCTGGCAATGCTACATTTCAACGAGTTCCAGTTGTTCGGCCTGTACACATCACACGCCATTTGTTTTAAGTTTAATTAATCTAGAGAACAATTCCCGGATTTCTATATATACATTTGGTGAAGCACACTCGCCCATTGTGTAATGGATACGTGGAAAATTTTAACAAGTGTTCGAACGGCTTGGTTCAAATAAAGTCAGCAGAATCAGCATAATAATAATATATTCCTTAAGGACATTACTTACGAGATTCTTCTGAATTAATATTTTAAAGTGCGACCTCTGCAATTCGGGACACTCTGTATACTCATTTCCCACTCGAATAATTGAAACTAAAAAGTGTTTTGTCATAAAAGTGAGTCTATTCGTTTTATTTTTATAGACTTTAAATCGTTTGTTTAAAGTCGTTAACATAGTGATATATTTGTTTGTAGCTTCTTATTTAATACACTTATTTAATTTTAATAGCGTAGTAGCTTTTCCCAAAATCCCCGTTTCTTTGTGAGATATGTATATACTTCACCAAGCATCCACGAGTTAAAAATAAATATTGTTTTTCTAAGTACTCATATTGCCATCTAAACTCGAGAGTTCTACAAATACATCCAAGTTGATTTACTTCTTGCAACCGAAGAAAGTCGAGTTCGTTTTTTCTTATGACAAATTACGCACCAATATTTACTATCTCCGTATTCCACACTTGCAACAAGAACCTCCAACAGATGCCAGCGTAAAATCGACTCGTTGCATCCATTTACCCAACTCCGACTCGGCAATAATTTGTTTACAGCTCTAAAAACTATTTATTATAAATTATAATGCCTCTCTGTTGAACACATGTACGTTCGGCGTTTCGGCATAAATAATTCAGAGGATTCATTTGAGTTCGGTTTGAACAACACTATAAAGTATGCAGGGCATCAATCCCGTAATAGCGTTATGAATAATGAAGCGGGGTGTTCCGCGTTAACCTTGTTACTCATCAGCCCGCGTCCTTTGAGAAATCAGGAAGGATTAGCCGTCCTCCGTCCTGCCACATGGCGCGGAGTGCAGCCTAGAGGGAGGTTAATTATTTAAATAGGTTAAGACCGAGTTAGACCCGCGTACTAGATTAGATGACGTATCAGATTACCTACACGGAAAGAGAGTCGGGAAGGTGAACGTTGAAGAAGGACATAAATCTTTGTAGTTCTACAGATATAAATGTTAAAGCGAAAACGTTGAGTTTATTCCAATGGTCCAGGAGTGTCCGTCTTCTGTTTAGTATTTTGTCAAGTTCATATCACGAAAATTCATATATATTTTTAATAGACATGCCCTTACAGCTCGAAAAAGCGCTCAGACAGACAGAGCAGTCGATCGATCACGATTTTCACCGATTTTTTTAATAAACCATCGGAGATGTCAACGGAATCCTTTCAGACGTATTGAGCCAAAGCGGACGACAACCAGAGAGCTCGTTGCTGTTGACTTTGGTCATCTCTAAATTGTTAATTTGTCAGTACAAAGTTCCACTTTCTGCATCCACTTCCATTTTATGTATACTACTGTATGTAAGAAAACCAATCCCTGTATATCTATCACAAGGAGGACCAATGGAAAGAACCCTAGATACAAGTACATTTAGAGCCTTTATGTATGATAGCAGTCAGTTTGTCAGTAAGATTAATTAATTTTGTATAAAAAACAATTCACCGGCCTAATTGACCATTTCAATTGTTGTTAGGTCAATTATCCCAAATATTTTGTATGTGTATGTAACGAAGAGATTGTATTGAGTGGATTGGAGTTTAGGAAATAAACTTTGAACTTTAAATTTCCTCCTATCGATGTTGTTGTTGGATCGGACAGGCAGAAATTTAAATCTGCACTGTTTTTTTTTCGTAAATTTCAGTCCATTAAACCCAATCCAACGCAATGTATATTTTTGAATTTCTTGTGAATTCCGTTCCCAAACATTTAAAGCTTCACACCTGTTCCTACGCTGGTAACCAGTGGTAATTTATTCGCCTACTATAATCTTTTAATTACTTTCTTGCAACTGTTGTTGACTTCTTGTGGCGAAGCACACACCGTCAGTGACATTACTGGTTCCCATCAACAGTGGCGTATCTATGACCAATAACGTTTAATGGTAACCATATAATCATTAAAAAGCGTTTTCTTCATGAATATGATGTATATATCTTTTGAGATTGCTTATGTTCATTTATACTCTTAGTAAGTTCAGCAAAAAGAAGAAAAAACTTCACAAAAAAAAAGGAAAATATGTCAATTTGCTCATCATATCCAGTTATTGCTACATACTGCTCCTAAAGTAGCTAACTCTTACACCTGCTTTTCGAACTGAATATATTTTTATACATTTCAAATTATTTTATTAGTTAGGGACACTTTTTGACTGCTTTTATTACCTATCTTACCTAATTTTTGAAACGATCCAAATAAAAATGTCGTAAATAACCTATTTTATGTCCGCGACATCTCTATATTTGTAATGACATAGTAAATTTTACACATGTTCTCTAAAGTCCACGTAAAATTCCTACTTTAGTCACTCAAAATAGTATACAGAGTGAATCAAGATAAGATAACGTTTGATGATATTTAATACAATACATTGTAAGAATTAGACGGAGTCTTACAAAAATAACGAAAATGTGGATCGCCATTTTACCACTCCCGTGATCGTGGAATCTATTCGAAGCAGAAACGTCCAACCTAAACAACGACGACTTTAAAATTACTCCGATCGGACCACCCCTGCGCCCAGCGGTCACGATTATATTTTTGAATCCAATATTCCAATATTAATATTTCAAATTTCGTTGATTTATGAACGTTCAATTAATCAACGCGCCTGTCTGTTTCATTTGACCTATCGGAACTGTAAAACACACCCAAGATAGGAACCTTTGTAAAAAAAGGCATGTGCCGGATCACAGCTTGCGTCGAATATCTGACACCCAACATCTAAATAGCCGCTATTTTAACGTTTGAAATCTCAAAGGAGCACACGGTGCGTCTGTAAAACATTTGGCTGCTGAATTATTGGCATTTGTTTCTCTGAATCTGTTCTCACACGCAAAAGAATAAGAGCAAAGCCAGCCAGCAGACACGAATAGTCACTGGATATCCAAAAATCTGTACGCAGTATGTTCAGGTACAGGGTGGACAATGCCGCCGATTTCGATGGATAAAATTATTGAAAAAAACATTTTTGATTAATAGGTGTAAAAATTATTTGTTTTAAAGCTCATTTTGAAAGTAACTAAAACGAAGTGATGTAGGTGCAGAATTTTAATGTTAATTAATACTTTTTTCCATATATTCGGCCATACTATTTTCCATCAAGTTTGTGAGACACTTCTTTAACACCCTGTATAAATGACTTAAATTCTGAGTGCAAAATAGAACCAAAAAAATATTTCAATGACAGGAGCTTTGTTGTTCTACACGTGACAAAATAGAACCAAAAAAATATTTCAATGACAGGAGCTTTGTTGTTCTACACGTGAAACAATTAAATTTTCAATAGCTTTTGCAATACAGGGTCGGAAAGTCCTCATGGTTCATCGGTCGTTACGTGAGAGCGATAAAGTAAGTCATAGAAATCCGTGCGATAGAGAAAGATGGCTATAATGAAGGCGTCTAATAGTCACCGCCCATTTCGCCCTTCCACAAATAAGAAGTGGATCTTATTCAAAAACTTGAGAGATAATGGGCCTTGAAAGAATCTTCTTTGAAGAACAAAAACTACTTCCAAAAATTAGGGTTTAAGCATACGTGTTTTGGAACTTTTTCTCATTAAGATGCACTAGTTAAAAGAGTATTTAATTCGTTAATAAACCTTTTTTCATTATAAAACATCATTATTTCAAAAAATGTTCATAATAGTTGTAATAATTGAAGATACGTCTTTATTTTTTATTTTCACATTATCGGAAGCAACTTAATGTGAAAAAATTAAAATGAAACCACCTATGACTTGATACTAATTTTGAGAGCCTCATAACAACTTCTGTTCTTCAAAAAAAATTTCTCGAATCTGGAATACCAGTGATTCTTTGAAAATTGTTTATATGCAAATGCCAAATATTTGTAAAATTATGTACTCATAACTTCGTTTGACTATTTTTTTTTGCCTCAATGGTCAAGTTGTAAGAAATTACTTTAGTCCAAAGGAGGTCGATATCCTAAAAGATAAAGGTAAAAGATAGCTGGGAAAAAAACTGAACTATTTTTAGTTTCCATGACTATCGTTAGTAAATTTAGAAAAAACTTCCAATGGGACCTGATCCACCCTGTAGGCAGTATGTTACCAATCGTACTTTTAGCTTATTTTAGCTTTGAGTTATTTTGAATTCCCACAATCTGCCTACCATATTTCCCAGTTGCTCGCACTGCCTGCCAATGATAGCATATGGCTCAATCAGTTTTACACAGAACAGATACCCAGATTCGTTTATAAGCAGGGCATTGTTGATTATTGTTAGACTTAGACGGAATGCCTCCACAGCCTACATAAAAAGACGTAATAAAATTTATTTATTTTCTCCCGAATTTCTATATCCAGCTAACAGGCCTATCCATTGTTCTGTGGTACGGTGCCTTATGGACACTATTTCTCAGTTGTGAAATCCTCGCGTGCATTTTTTTTTTTTGAGAAAACCATAAGAATATATTTTATTTATGCCAATGCATTAGCTCAACTGTATTATGACGATCATTATTTTTTTTATGAAATGAATGCGATTTTGCAAACCTATTATTTAAGTTCTGTTGGAACCTCCATTCCTGAATGTAAAATAATAACTTCAAAGCACTGATAAGCGCATATTTTTGTTTATCTAACAAGAGTACCTATGTATTTCGATTCCAGTGTTGCGTTAAAAGAGAATGAAAGTATGATTAACTCATCTCAACAGTTGCTTTGCGTCGATAATAAAAATTTACGCTAATGCGTACAGCCCATTTTAGCGATGATAATAAATTAAATGATGAAATAAATGTCAGCAGTTCATGAATGTTTTATTGCAATAGTAAAATTAATGTGCAATTCGATATTACATAGTAATAATTAAAGAGTAAATCGGCTGAGACTTAGAATAGATATAATCCTCATGTTTGTGTGCGTTATATGGGGGGTGAACATATCAACGCACCCATAAGTGGGGCTTACAATGAGGGTATTATTTGTTGAAAATTGTGGTAGTTACGGTTACGATTGGGTAAATAAATAAACAGCCTATTTAAAATTAGGATTATTTTGAGCAATTTGAGTCTTATTACTTTTCGAAGATGACAAAACTACATTTAATCATCCCATTTCATGGAAATAGTTGCTGGTTATAGGATGCGAGTGTAACAAAGTCACAGCTGAAGTAACTTTTCCTTGGAACATCCTGCTTACAAAATAAATCACCCCATTTTTACAGAAAGTCATTTTTTTTATTACAAAAGAACTTTTTTGGCATTCCTATCAAGAAATTATTTGGTCTTTCCCAACGGAATCATTTGCCGGATTTCTAAAACAAAGTCCCTCTTTCTTCTGATACACGAGTATATTTCACTTATTGAAAACGCATCACGTCTTCGAATGTAACGTTACGCGTCAGTCTGATTGTCTGTATTTAATATTTGAACAGGCCAAATAGATTCTGCCCTCCCTTTATTTGCTAGGTCGATCCATAAAGCTTTAAAGCTGGGCCAGTGTTGGTTGTAGGATTTGTGATGACTGTATATTTCTCGTTAATGAACCAAGGATCAAAATAATGCATGGTGTTTGTTTTAGGGGCGGATATAATGAAGAACTGGTATCGTGTTACTGTTAATGGACTTTGTGTTTAAAGGAAAAGGTTACATTCTTTTCGATCACGCCTAATGATATCATTTTCTTTAATAAAAAAATGTTGAATGTTTTAATAACACAGCCATGAATTCATAAATGGGTGGGTGGATAAAAAGATGGATCCAGAACTCTGCAACACGAATTATGCCATAAAAATGGCTATTGTTTGTTTTTGAATGAAAGTGAACCAGCTTGTCTGACTCTATGATGATAAATTAGAATTAAACGAGTGAAAATGATGCTTCTAGTGAGCTGGTAGAATAATTTGATTTTTTATAACTGTCGTCGATCGTAAATTACGTTTTTTGTGAATTTTGACCTGTTTTTTTTTTAATTTTCCCGAAAACTCAGACCCGTTAGGCCAAATCTGAAGGCAGATTCGGATTCAGCGGAAAAAAATACATGGAAATACATGGGTCTGAATACCAGATACGATAATTTTTTTGTGTGGGGCTGTGTAATGAATAATAATTAAATGAAAATATTTTAATCGATAATGATTAAAATAACTTCGATATAATAGCTCTTTCACACTTTCATTTGGCTTAAGATACTGAAGAAACTACTTGAGCATTTTTTCTCTCTCTACTAATATGGTTTTCCTGGACAGCAACGAATGTCCAAAACAATGCTCGGTTTCGACTCGGGTTTCCTTAGTAACGAATCACCTTGGCTTGTAATTGAATTTGACTGGAAATGCAAAACGGTTCACCTTGGAGGGGGGGAGTCCATAAGAAATCGTAAGAAATCAAGTCATCTGACGGTGTTATTCCCATTGAGGTCGTCTTGGTACGTAAGCGTGCAAAAAACATGATTCGCTACGGTACAAAACCTTGTTTGCGTGCTAATACACAGTGCAAACGTACTCGAATGTACACAGGTGTCTGTCCCAATCCGCCTCGTCGAGTACGAAAAGGCGGTCGCGAACTGCACGCGACTGTCATATTTTAAGTCTGTGCGGAATTGTAGATTTGTCCACGGGTTTGGAAATTTCTTTATTTATACCAAATATGTACTGTTACAGTTTCTTAACAGATTGTTTTTTTTTGTTATTTTAACAGGAATCGTAGTTAGTTGTGTGTAAAGGAAGAAAGTTTTTTTTTATTGTTTCAGTAATATGTCGTAATTTGTAATTTTTTATTGAATACGTCAATAATATACTTATATATTGGTCATCCAAAATGTCGCAACACTTTATATTTATTTAATAGTTAAAATTGTTGTTTTGTTTCGAAATAACTGGATGTGAATCGAGAGAATGAAAGAAAACAATTATTTCACAAAAAAATCAACAACATTTGTAGCGGCTATCAGAAAAAAACTAATTTATACATATACACCTTAATAATTTTTTTGGGACATACGCTACGATGCAAATAGGTTGTTTCTGGTTCTTAATTGTATATTTTATAGGACATTGGCAAGTAGAAAAAAGTATGTATTCGTCTAGATCAAAACCAGCCACAATTCCTATGAAAAATAGGAATGCTTTACAGTTTCATTGCCAATAAAATTTGTAAAAAACTAATATTAATCGATTTTACGCCAAAAATTCGCAAATATACGCAATGTTTACTTTAATTTTAATTCATTTAGTGGTAGAAATACAGAGATGGTGGAAAAAGACAGTTACTATCATTTTTTAACTAATTTATTGTAGTCCAAAATGGAATTATTTATATCCAAAATGCCATGGGTGAGGCGATTAACGAACGATTTATTTGGATGTCTATCTAGCGACATGTTTTGAGTGTAAGTGAGATATAACCTAAAAAAAATGTCATTGATTATGTCATAATGATATTTGCATTCAATGCCTCCTGACTATAAGCATTTTTTTGTATCTACTGGATGTTCAATAATAACAATATCATTAGTTGAAAAGCTTACTTTGCTTAGTGTGACACTATTCGTGCTTTGATAATACCTACAGAATAGGTCACTCTCTGCCAGTAGGTACAGTGACAGTGGACATCGAGTTGCAATGATGAATATATGCCTTAAAAACAAATATTCCTAAGAATTTGTTCGCTGTGTAAGGCAGGTAATGTAATGGACTTGTGATTTTGAGAATTAAAACTTTCGAGTCATAGATATTTGTAGCTGTTTTCGAAATTTCTATATTCTATGGCATAAAGATTTACATGTCTAATTTGATGTTTTTATATTTAAGAAGGTATTTGAGGTGTACCACGTAGTAATATTTTCAAATATCGTATGCAAGTCCCTAAGATTTATTGGAGTAGTCACTAGGCACCTTCCTCTGTGCAGTTTGGGATTTCCCTGCAGTAGGCACTTGATTTTTCATACCTACATACCGAGCTACTTTAACGCTATCAGCCAATCAAGTCTGTCTTATTCGATGTTCAAACAGTTTTATACAAATTTTTATTAAAACTGAATTTGTCATTTTATATAGGACTGCCATGACGTAAAATGAAAAAACGCGATACTTATATCTATAAACAACCAGTTATAAATTAATCCGAGGTACGAGCGAAACGTTTCGTCGTAAATAACAGTAAATTAGACGCTCAGTGGACAAACGATATTTTTGAAGTAAGTGTTTCATATCTGTAGGTATTTCATATTTGTAGGTAGGTATTTAGATAAAAAATATAATTTTAGTAATATTATTTCAAACACCTGTAGCCTCTTAAATTGACGTAGTATGTTTATTTGTTTCTGTAGAACTTAAATTTGCCGCAGTTCGCGGAATATTAAACTCTTTGTAAAAATGGATGATTTGGAATTTCGGCTAAAACAAAAAAGTAAATCATCATAATTAAAAAATGCGAAAATCCATTACTACAAGTTAAGATTTGTTCTTCGCCTGCCAAAAGCAAGCTTTCAGAGACTTACATAATAATACAAATATTACGTCGAGTACATAACGTTTCGAGAGATGTATGTACCGCTCTCTTCTTCAGAAGAAACTTTGAAACTATTTCTGAAATTGAATCTCGCGGATTTGGATAGGTCTCAGAGAAATAACGTCATAAGATTATATAACACTCATATTTATCAAGAGAACATAAGGCTTGTAGTACCGCACATACTGTCATTTCCCACATTTCGCACCGCCCTCTGCGGTATTTTGTAGTTGAACAGCTCGGTTATGCAAATAAGTTATACAAGTTTAATTTATTTTAAAATTATAACTCTCCAACATTTCCTGATCTTTCGATGCGAAAAATTAAAGTAGGTTGCTCTACTTGTTCATTGTCTTAAGAAAAGTGCGTTTCTTTTGAAAAATCTAAATATCCGTGATTGAAAACTTTGAATATCTAAGGTCCCTAATAAATTTTTTCATGGTTGAAGAAATGGTGCAAGTAAAAAATTTTTATTACGACCCTGATCAGCGCTTTTCCACCCGAAAACACTGAAAACCGTTAAGTAATTCTATAATAGCTCATATATCACACGAAATATTAAAATTTTTGTCTTCAAACAGGTATATACAACTAGATGTATTACAGAAACTAAAAAATAATATTTTTTTCGACTTTTTTTTATTAATAAAAAATAAATTATCGTGATCCACCTGCCGGATGTAGCTGCGTCACAGTTTTAAATCGAATATTACTAATCACGATTCGCGCGCTAAAGAAAAGATGAAACAGTTACTTAATTATTAAAAATAACAGTATTTATATGCCTCTTGCGTGCGAAATTTCTTTTCTCTGATTGGAAGGTGGTGTGGATGGGCTGAAAAAATACTATTATTAGTACCTACTACACTCTCGATGTGAAAGAAATGCCGATTGCCTGATAATTATAGGTACTTTATTATATTCTTCCGAATTGTATCAGATCATAAATTTTCCACGTATTCATTCAATTTGCCGTCGCTTCTCGCGGTAGATAATAATAACATTAATTGTGTAAACAATTATTATTTTGCTCCGTTGTGTCTTTTCTTTCTTTTCTTATATTTTTGGTCAGTCTCCCTAACAGTTTTCTTTCGTGGGTACATCTACTACTACTACCCATATTTATGGGAAGCACAGAGTCGCAAAACTAACTTAAAATAAAATATTTACTAATTTACTGCCTAAAGAGCTTCCCAATTAAAAATTTTAACCAAACGAAAGTGGACTATTCATTATTTATTTATACCAAAATAGTAAAATCCCAGAACGTGATGCGAATGGAATACTTAATTATGACCGACGAATCGCAAGCGGCCGTTAGTTTCAACGTAGTCGTGCTAACCACGTGTGATAAGTTAACTTTTTCCATTTGCATAATTAAGGCGAACTAAGGCAATTATCTGGCGAATCTCGACGACCTAATTAACCCTTCCACCTTGCACGTCGCTCCGCGTGACGTCACGGCCGTTTTATTGCTTGTAAAACCGTAAACAGCAATTAAAATATCAGACCTCGCACGAAATTCTGTTCCGACGGTTATTCAAGGAGTCGTTATGCTGAAAAGTTAATTACTGTCGGTGTACAGAGCGTTACGATATTTCAAAGAGTCGAGAAAAGATTCAGAATGGATGTATGTTATGTCTCTATAAAACCATAGCGAAAACGAGGCTGTTGTTGGGCAACAAATGGAGAAAATTCTTTCAGATTATGCAACTGACGTTGGAAAAGCACTACTTTATATACCCCGAGAACTAATACAGAAAATGTATAAGCAATTGATGAGTACCATGATAAAGGAAGTGGAGTAAAAACGGTGCCGAAATATTAATTTGAGTGACCTTGAAGTATAACCGGATAAAACTTATACCATCTTGTAGAGTATAAGAATGGGAGATGGGAAAAAAGTTGTAATCTCCCATTTCTTACAGCTAAAAACATACTCTACAAGATGGTATAAGTTTCATCTGGTTATACTTCAGGGTCATGTCTTTCAAGAATAAGTGAGTTCAAGAAGTGATTTCACTCCACTACAAAGAGAGTATGCATCTACAGCCCTCCAGGCTTCAGGGGCCTGAACTCTCGTGTGGCATTATTAGCTTAGCTATTAACACATCCATGAAGAAGAGGGTGAAGAGTAAGGTCCAACGTAGTCAGAAGCAAGCCAAGAAGTTCTTAAAAGAACCTTCGAAGTACTTCAAAGTCGTAAATCGACTGAAACAGGACGTAACTGTAAAGTCAGGAAAGATGATTCTTTGATTGCAACGAATTCTAGAGCAATTTATGACACAGACAAACAATTTCTTTAAAATTGACTTTATCAAGACACTACTACAAAACAAGGGTGTCTCGAGCCAATGGGCTAGAGGGGGCATTAATTTTTTTTAGAAATATTTTTAATAAAACTTTTTTAATACAAAAAGAACATAAAATGTATACAAATAACTAAAAAAATAAAGAAATTAGGTAAAACAATTTCGGATTTTTTGAAAATGTATCGACCACTTTATTAATAAAATTTTCATGGTTGTCAAAAATAAGCTGTCTGTGTATACTCATCATTGAGACCAGCATTTCTCAGCCAGGTTTTTATTTTTATTTTTGTTTGATTTGAAATTCCAGAGCTAAATTTTTAAAATATGGAAATATATTTTTGTTTTTTTTTAACATAAAATTCTATATTTTTAAATTCTTTTGTCAACAAATATTTATACTAATTTATTACAATTGTTTTTCTAATATTTTCTTAGCTTAAGAATATTTTTGTACTTTTTTTGAATTTATAGGGGAGGCAGCACCCTCCTGCCCCCCCTTGGCGACGCCCTTGCTACAAAAGAAAGAAATTATTAATTTTTGACATTTTAATTTGCTTGGTGATATATAGATGCATTCTTGTGAACAAATATCTACTGTATTATCTCTGCCATTACAAATAATAAAAAAAAAATCGGATAGAAATCAACGGACCACTTCCAAATGGAGAATCTTATACGCCAGTTTTTGTTATCATCTGTCTATAACGATCATCTTTAATTGTCTACGCCTTATATGTGGCAATCACCATTTTATGCGGCGTCTTGTATGTCGCAATACCCACTTTTCGATATTTTTAAGGTATATCAAAATACCCGAATCGATTTTTCACGCTTTTTTGAAGGTTTTGTAAGAAGAGAAAGTATCCTATCGCACACTAATAACATGGTTTTTGTAGCATGTAACCTAAATAAGCTAACTGATCTTGAAGATAGATATAATTTGTAACAGAAAAATCATTTAAAGAACTTATTTCTAAACGATGTTATTTTCTACGAATTGAATGTGACGGAAATATATGATATGTTACTGTTATTTACTGCTTTTCGTTACATCGATGTCGTCGCAGGAATACTAATTATTTTATTTAGGTTGCGTGTACAAATACATTTGTGTTAAATTTATTGTGCGGTGTATGAAATATATCGATAAATTTAAATTTTATGGGTAGGTACTTTTATAAAGTTGTCACGCTCTTCAAGTCACAGGAATGGGAAAATAGTGTCATGAAATAAAGAAAAAAACCGTTAGCAGCATTTACTTGTAGAAATTACAGAAAAACTCATTACTTTGTTGAAAGTTAACAATTCAGTTTAATTAGAAATACCCACGTTGATACATTTGAATGTTGATAGAGAAAAACCAATTGTAGGTAACTACCTATTCTTTATGATTGTTTTATTTTACAATAAAATCTTATCACACAATTTAAGAACTTTAAAACTATCATTAAAAAGTCATTGGCGTAGAAAATTAAAAAATCATTATTTTGTTTGCTCATTTTGACGATTACTTGTTCATTTATTAAAAAAATTAATTGATAATCCTTTTTTCTTAGAACCACTGCTAAGTATTAACCCCCGTATGTCCGCCACTGGTAATCTATAAGTCAACTCAACATCGACCTCTAATTACATAAATAATTTAAAGGTTGATCAGTTTACACCAAAAATACACGAAAGTATTTGACAAAATGTGACATACTTTTCAGTTTCAACACCTAATATTTGGAAAATGAAGCCGTTTACTTTTATCGATGAAATCCTTCTAATCCCAATATTACTGGTAATTATATATTTACATATTGATGATATTTTTAATGTTATTGAACAATTGAAAGTATTATTTCAATGGTTTAATAGTTAATCCATTAACGAATACGGTTCTGAAAAAAAGATATAACTTGTTATCATCTGTAACGTCAATAATTCTTAATATTTTTGTAAAACAATGAAGTAGCTAATACTATATAAAGAAAGTAAATTGAAAGAGGTAGATCTATAAAAAAATTCCCTCAGTGCGTCTAATTGAATCATTCTTTTTTTTACTAGGTAGGTAATTTTTTTCAGGCCTTAACATAGTCGTTCTAGCGAAGCCATGAAATATTTCACCTGTAACTTCAGTTTCACTTGCTCCAACATTTTTTTCTTCACCTGTTCCACGACATTCCTCGTTCCCATTGTGAAAGAGCGCCCTTTGTTCAAGAGAGGCATTCTACCTGGATAAAAGCGTAAAACAAGCCGTAAATCACCGTACCTAGTAATTTCTAGATACTTATTTTACGGTAGTACCGCGCACACGTTCTGTGCGTTAAAACAATGACCTCGTGCAGGTGTTTCGGAAATAAATAAGGCCGATAGGAGCCCATTTCTGAAAGCAGTGTCTTGCCAAACGCCTCCCGATCCAGCCGCGTAAATATTCGTCAATAAATAGCCAAATGGTTCAGGTTTCAATCGGGAAACTTCATCGGGTGATGGAACAAATTATTCTAAGCAAAAAGTTTTATTGTATATACGTGGGTCGTAGTTCTTTCTCGTCATTTTTGATATACAGAGAGAGGAAAATAAAAAATATTAAAATAATTAAAATTAATTTCCTGAAATATGGCTGACGATATTTTTACATAACTCTATTTATTCGAGGAAAAGTAAAAATTAGTTTTGCTGTTTACAATTTAAACTAACTTACCTCCATTCAAAAGTCATTCTACAGGGTGATTCATAAATGGTGTCCAAAAATCAAATCGTATTCTTTGGTGAATTTTTCTTTTTTTTTTCCTATAAAGTTTTTATCTAGGACGCTTCATTAAAAAGATACGTGTTAAATACAAAAAATATTTTAAATTTTTTTATATAATTTAAATTAATTTAATTTAATTTAATTTACATGCTCCAGTGGCGTAGATACAGGGTGGTATATTTTTCTATATAAAATGGGTATATTTTTCTATATAAAATTATACGCCGCTGCTTTACGGTAAAAATCTTGATATTTTCGGATTCGTCTTTCAATTTTCTACAAATTACTACTCTCTTATGTTTTTCGAAAAAGCCTGATTTTCGAGTAAAACTTAAAAAACCGAAAACACTTTTATTTAAATGTCATGACAAGCACTAATTATTGGGTTATTTATTCGAATAAGGAAATTAATAACATTAGTCATCATTTTAATGATTTTATTTGAGTAAATGCTCAAAAATACCTCCACTTCCACGAACACAGGCTCAACATCTTTTTAGTAACGAAAATGTAATTTGTTCGAAATTTATTGTTGCTTGAATCTGATGTAAAGCATTATTTATTCTTTCTTCTAACTCCTCAGAATGTCAAAGTTGCTATCGCAGCTCACTACGTAATTTTTTTACTAAAGTAACTTCAACTAAAGACTTAAAAATTATAGCTGGCTGTTCCATTAGATATCACAAATTTTTAAAGGAATTTGGAAACCATAACGTTTGAATTTTTAAGTTTTGGAAACGAAAAATTATTAGATGAATGACAGTTTATATTTATACTTTAGTATTTTTTTCACATTATTTCACAAAGGTTGATTAACCAGTTTGATCCAATTTTATTTCACGTTTTCCTAAATCTAAATCACATAACGGTTTATTAAAAATATAGCCTTTTAGGACCTTTTTCAAATCATAAACATAAATTAAGGTCAAATTTAAATAATTTTAGCAATATCTACAATCAGTATGTACATTAGCTTAAAAACATATTGTATTTCATCATTTTCGTGAAACAGGTGTATATCAAAAAAAGATAAAAGCGAATTTAAACAAACGTATGAAATTTTACACCTGTATGCACTGGTTATCTCGAATCTCGAATTACGTCTAATATCCTGAGTTCGAATGTACCCAACACAGCGTACATATATGGATTGTTTGTTTGTCCTTATCGGAGTTATAAAAATTTAATTGATTGACAAACGTGAGTCGAGCACCCGCTGATAAAAATAATTACGGACAAATGCCAAATAAATTTAACATAAATAGAAATGATACTTTTTAAAAAATTCATTTCTGCAACAGCTTAAACGATATTTTAGTGTTATATGTGAATTGACGTTGACTTAAATTTTTATTGGAATGTTCGAAATTGATCTCATCACGATGATTGATTGTTGCATTTGCGAAATTTTTGCCAATTACTCTAACCTACCTACCTGCCGGTTATAGTACAATAACATGCAAAAGTATAAAACAGAACTACAGAACACAATTCGCTAACCACTTGACATGTTTACAATATACATTACTTATTCGTAATTGTCGCCTCAATTTAACAGTAATTATGGTTTTATGCAAAACTATTCAATAACCTTCACCGTATTCCTCGAACGTATGGTCGCATTTATAACTTTTTTAATGGCTTAAACGTGTCATATATGAAGGGGCAATTTGCAAAAAAGTACAATAGTAGATTGATGAAATGTCACCAATAAAATGTATCGATCAATTATATAGGGTGGACAAATGAAAACGAAACAGAGCCATGTTCAGAAACTGCGTCAAGATTGTAGAAAAACGCTCAGACGTCGATTTTAGATTGAAGGGGGACATCCTTTGCTGGTATTTTTCACTCCGCCACTTTCACCCCCAAGCAAGGAAGGGTAAGCGTCACCCCAAAATATTTAAATGGCATTGGGGGTTGAGTAATATTTCTTTAAAAAAAACACAATTGTAAAAAACATATATTAATGCTATACACACACAATGAACGTAAAATTAGTGGATTCCAAATTATTTCCTAGTATTATTTAGAAGCGTTGACTGGTGGTTTATTTAATTGTGTTTTTATTTTATTATTTATTTTATTTTTATTTATTTAAATTATTTGTCCAATAGTGAACCACCAATTACAGGACAAAGTATATAATATATTATTTAACATGTGAGCATACAGAACAAAATGTAAAGAATAAATACAACAAACATACCGATAAGATAGTGTAACAACAAATGAAAAGAAGAAGAAAGAAAAAGAAAAGCTGCAACTACTACCTATGTTAACAATCATGAATTGTTGACACTTCTAAAAGCTGTGTACAGATGTTGCAAGCTACAGTTGAATATATCACAATTTTGAAAATTAAACACTATGGTTTATTCCATTGCGGAAAGGGTAGATATCATTTCGCTTTACTTTATGAACAATAAATGTGCGAATAGAACAGCTCAGCTATTTAATGAACAACATCAAGATCGACATGTCAGGAGGAAGTATGTGTGTCTAGAGTTATTAAAAAAGCTTCAAGAAACAGGGAACGTAGCCAATAAAAAACGAGAAATTGAAAAACCTATATTCAAAGAAGCTAATAAAGTTGCAGTTTTGGGACAAGTTTATCTTGATCCTACATTAAGTACGAGGCAGCTGGCATCTGTGTCTGGGATCAATCGAACTAGCATACAAACCATTTTGAAGAAGAATAAATTCCATCCACACAAAATACATTTAGTCCAGGAACTTCATGAGGATGATTATAGCCGCCATTTGCAAGCAGGGAACCATCCACAGTTCCTTTTTAACATCTGTTTTTCTGATGAATGCAGTATTTTCTTGAACGGAATGGTAAATCGTCACAATTGCCGCTATTGGTCCGATTCAAACCCAAGAGTTTTTCTCGAGGTGCATACACAGCAACCGGAAAAATTAAATATATGGGCTGGAATTTTCGGTGACCGTCTGGTGGGTCCTTTTTTTCTACCTGGTAATTTGACTGGCCAAATGTATTTGCAATTATTACTGGAAGACGCTATTGACCCTGCCTTGACTGATATTATTGAGAATGTTCGAGAGTACGATGAAGATCATTTGATTTTAACCATGAGTTAGTTTTAGTGGTTTAATCGGTAATTATACAGAGTGTCTGCGAAATGTTGGGAAATCTCGAAGTAGGAGATACTGGTGGACAAAATTAGTCGATTGAGCCAAATATGCCTTATGCAAATGTCGCTGGTTTTAAAGATTCAGAGTGTTCAATGGTTGAATTTTATTTTGAAACTGTTAGAAGTTAGAGTATGAACAAAAAAATTGGCACTATTATGTTTTTTGACATGCCAAATGAGAATTTTTAACTAATTTTGGCGTAGCTTGTATAGGGCGTCAATTTCCGTAACTGTGTATTAAAAACATGAAAGAATGTCCTTATTTTCATAAAAATATTACTCTTGTTCGTTTTAGATATCTCCCATGGTTATCGAGATATTTGCCTTGTACAAATTTCAATGCATTTCGTTTTTAAGCAATTTTTTTTATCCTTAAATGAAACTAATGCGACTGGATAGCTAGTGTATGAACCAAATTATTTACAGTTTTCTTGAACATCTTGTTTATAACTATTTCAAGGTACTTAGGACACAATTTCGAGCTCTGTATTAAATTTCTACTAAGTTGTTTGTGCGGCTGTCGACAATAGCGACAAGAATTTCCAGAAAACAGGCAATTTGAAGTTACAACACCTCGCCATTAGCGAATAGGAGCAGCGGCCCCGAAGGTCGTGTTTCCCACGACAGGTAGAATAATCACACGGTGTGCCATGAGAATTCCGCATCGGAGCGTTGAACTAGTCGAGGAAGTGGTGAGATATCTAAAACTGGGTTTTGAAAATCCGGGTGGTATCGCTTTTGCGGAAACTTTCCCGTTCCTGTTTCCGCGTGCTGTGACCACAGCCCGCATGGCCTGCTGATAGTACCGTTCGGCGCGTGATAACGAGTACAGTTGTTTTATTGCCAGCCAGTTTGATATTTTCAAGCGTTGGTACTGTGCATTTACATCTAGGGATAGTTTATTGCCGAAGGAAGGCGCAAAAATTTTCCCCACCCTTTCAAATTTAGCCCTAAAAAATTCGAAACTCGAAGTAAAGCAATGTCTTATAGTCACCATTGATCTAAATAATTTACATACTCACAACTCTTTGGAGACGGGCAAGATACCAATTTCCAGATTCTAACGCGGACCTCGCTACAGGGCAGCCTGCGGCGCGAACGTAGAGAGTGTTCGTACGTCCACCCAGACCACCTGCAGATCAATAACCAGTCAAATAATAAATAAATTTCAGAAATTTTCAAAATCAACACCAGAGTTAAATTTCTCCCAAAAAATTAACCTAGCATAGCCTAGGTTATACCATCTAGGGTTTGTGCACCCTGCCGTGAAAATCCTAAAGGATATAAGCTCATAAAATTTTCATACACGCATATTTTTTGAGAAAATTACATTCCGAAGAATTTACATAGGATCGATAGCTTTAGATTGAGATTATTAAGAAAAATTTTCTTCAAAATCATCTTAAAAAATCTTTTGTGTAATAAACTTACGTCGAATATTTACATATACAAGAAATACGCATACAAGTGTTGGTAGGCTTCCAATCACAGTTTCTTGTTTGGTTGGATGTAATCAATTTTCGATGCAATCCTATCTCAAGTTGATCTAATGAGTGTATGGGGTAATTTTACATTTATTGGAGTGTTTCATTGGTTAAGTTGACATTAACGCAGGAAATGTGAAATTAATCTACCGCAAATATTTAAAATTAAAAATGATTTCATACAGAATCGTATGATATGTTGCATGTTTCGATACAGATAGAAACAAATGACTGGTGTGGGCTGTGGATGTGGGTACTAAGAACATTGACATTTTCTAAGTAAAGATGGTTGCTTTCGACAGAAGTGAATCTGCGTTAATATTTTCGTAACACTACTGATCCATGGAGTCAACAGTTCATGTTTCTATATCCATGTCTTACGATTAGTCTTGTATTTGTTCAGCTTTTATTGGCTCTCTGTTTTAAGTAATAACTTTTTTTTGGTTACTATTCGTTAGTCTGAAGAATGTACAGACTTCTGCTTCTTTGTTTTTAGTGGATCTACATATTTAGTTACGACAATACTCGAGATACTCGAGCAAAATTTCTAATTATCTAATATGTTCTACGCTAAAATGACTAATTCCTGTTGTTGAAAATTGCAGTACATTTTGTAAAATATAATAATTATCCTAAATAAATATGCATACTGCGTAAAGTTTAGTGGTTCGCGATTTTACTGCAAATATTTAGGGAGAAAAAGTATCCAATGAACTGTAATTATGTATAGACCAACCATAATAAGCCAATCAAACATTTTTAAACAAGTGTACTTATTTATTTAGGAGAGTGCTCTGAAGTTTGTAATCTGGTTTTATCTAAGATATTTTAAGCCGCCTTATCTTATTGTACATCTTTTAAAGTGTACGTGGAAAGCCAATTTATAATATTGAGGATTATTTACACGGTTCTCACAATCTTCGGTTCAAAAGACCTTAAGAGTACGCTTGCACTAAATTTTTAAAATTATTACTTTTGGGAATATCCACCATTTAATCTCTATTAATATATCACATGTGTACAGATAGAGGTCGTATCTTTATTTTTGCAATATTTGTACTTATAATTGCCTATTTCGTCATTTCATGCATCTTGAAATCATTTATCAGTTTTATTTCACACAATTAAGTAGGTACTTGTAAACAATAGATTTACAAAAATAGAAAAGTCAATTCCGTCTATGCGTTTTCATTTTTAAAACAATTTTTTTTATAGTTTTAACTCTCACCAATTACTAAAATCTTAAGAGGTCTATAACTACCTTAAGAAATATGTTTTGAACTGTGATTTGTTATGGGAGGATTCTGATACAACTAACTAGTAAAAAGTTGCCCATTGCTCTTTACGTTTTATTTCGAGAAATGATCTGATCTTTAGTAAAATTAATTCTATTCCAAGGAATTATCGTCATAGGAAAATTTGCGACAGTTCTAAATGTTGTGTAAACATCTTGCGTTTGTTTAACTTATCGGGTGAGTCTACAGGTGCTTGCAAATACCCAATCAAAAATTATCTTTTCGGTTTAAGTAAACAGTTCCCAAATTCGATTGTATCCCTAGCGAATCTCAAAAAACGCGTTATTAATTTGTTACTTGAGATAAGAGGTTCCAGTTGGCTAAATCAATCGAAATACAATAATTTTAAGGACTACAACTAATTGCTTATTTACGCATGTATTTGTAATTTGCCACTTAACGACAGACATCATCCAAATTTTCTTCTTTTTTGTTTTTATGAGATCATATAAATTTAATCGGCAATTTGATATACTTGCAATATAATTTCTGTACAGGGTGTCCTGAATTATACACGCCAAATTAAAATATAACAAATTAATGAATGCCAGTGGCGAAGGTATTCCGTGTTTCTAAGAAAAAGGATCTCTTTTAATTGCTGTACGTATCTCGAAAACGAAACGTTTTATGGCCTAGCTAATTTTTTGCCTTTCTTTGAGGTTTTTCATCTTCAGGTAGCGTATGTAATTTGTGACTTCCTCGTCAAACGTAATGTGGTGGATCAACATACTAAAAGATGCACAATATAGCGAGCTATTACCATCTGTATTGAAACTAAATCTAAAATAAATGTATAAAATGTAAAAGAAATTTCATAATTCTGTGGAACTTACAGCTCAATTTTCACTTTATATTTAGTAGAGAAAAATCTCCTCGGTCATCCTTAAGGGCCATTTTAAAAGTTCAGTCCTACTAAAAAAAGTTGTAATCTCCCATTTCTTATAGCTAAAAACGTACTCTACAAGATGGTATAAGTTTCATCTGGATATACTTCAGGGTCACCTACTTGAAGAACTAAGAGTTCGAGAAGCGATTTTATCCCACTAATTGCCTAATGCCTAACTTTATAATTATGACGGTCTTTCTCTCAGTGTAGAATATAAAAATCGTTCACAGATTAACATATTACTCTTTAGATGTCTTATTTCAAAAGTGCCCTTTCTGAAAATTGCACTTATAAGTGTAATTATAAAGAATGTTATAACTTAGAGAAATTATGATTTTTGATTTGCAGTCAAAGAATTAAAAAATATGTAATTCATTAAACTGGTGTGATATTTTTCGTTGTTATTTAGGAATTATGTTTCTTGCCATTTGATTTTTAATTTAAACGTTTAAATTTTTATATAACCGTAAAATAAGAAGCACACATTAGTTTATGCAAGCTTAATAAATTGCAAATTTATTTTTTATCACTTAACTTTGTGTTTTATAGTGTTATGTCACAACGGGCAGTTAAAGGAGCGAATGAAAGAGAATGTCTTATGCAAAATCATATTTTATTTCAAATCAATATCTTTATATAATATAATAAAATTTTCAACAACGTTCAGTTGCTATATGGGTAACTATTTACAAAGTTTTCTAAACAGAAATGTACATAGGTCGGAACCACCCGGCCTAACAAACCATCAGATGGTCCCTTAAATGGGCGATCCAACGCGTAATAAATTTGTACACAATTATATACTAAAAAAATCACAGGATAAAAACTCACAAATATTATAATCAAATAATTACAATAGAATCCGTGATAGTGGCAGAGTGTCAAAATTCCGTGGAAAATTTCGATACAACACCAAAGAACTGTACATGAAGATTGTTGTAAACCCGCCTATTACTCATTTACGATATTTACAAAACAATAAAATAAAATCTAAATAACAAAATTGCAACATAAACAGGTACATCACTAAGTGCTCTCTATGCATCCCTCTCTCTGTCTCTCTGTCCCACTCACACCCTTTACATTATTTACTAAGATCACTCTTCTGTATATAAATAAATGATTTCAGTCGTTCCCTAAATACGTGTAGTCAGAATGAGGTGATTTTCTTCCAAAACGAAAAAGACGGAAGGACTCCCCCCCGGACCGTTGGTTGCGTTGCTCTTCTTAGGGAATTGGAATGAGATGACAACATGATCACGTGATATATTCAACATCACCCGGAAGGATTCAGCAGGACACTTGCCTGTCCGATGGCGTCAGGGCCTCGGGAGTCTGTAACAAAACATCACCGTAAGTCAACCGAAAGCAAAATAAGGACAAGTCTGCACATTTGCGAGGCATTTCTTCGCGGCATAGTACACGTGTGTCGAAAATGCGCGATCACGAATTGAAAACGTGTGAACAGCTGGGGAAATCTGTCGCATAGGGGCAATCCAACGTATAAATTAATTAATTAATACCCCCTAAGTGCCATGTGCGCAGCCCAGACAGCTGACCTTCCAATTACCCCAATAGACATGTGTTCGTCGAACACTTGGCCCGCAGTTGTGATAAGGAGCCGGGAGCGACTCTCAAAATGAATACTCTTATTATTAGATTCGATTATTTTGCTGGGATCAATGGAGTGTGTGTGTTCGGGAAGAAAGGAAAACTTATCCAGATGTACACGTGTGCGTACATCTGCACGAAACCGTTATATTCGTCTGGAGGGTACACCCAGGTGTTGATCCCGGATATATATATATACATATATATGCTCGACCCGTGGGACAATGTAGGGACTCACGGGGTCAGCGATGAATTTTTATCAATTAAACATGTGTAACTTTTATTGTGAACGCCTAACAATGGGTTAAATCACACCTGCTAGGTCGTGACGCGCCGCGAAACGTTATACGGGGACATTGCTATGCATTGGGGACGGAATCGTAATACAAAGCGCGATGTGCAAACTTTTTCACTCTGTTTTCGTAACGCCGCCGTTGCGAAACTGTTTTTGTTTGTCGACGGGCCGTGCTGTTAGGCAATTTTTCACCGTACGCGATATTTCCTGCTAAGCAGTTTCGCAATCGAAATCGGTCAATGAATGATTAAGACATGAATATGGTTTTATGTACTCGAATTCTTAGTAGTCAGTGGCTCATTTAAATTTAATTAGGAGATTAGGGCCTAATTTAACTCTCTTTTTTTTAAATAAAATAATTTTCGTATCGAGCTTCAATGAGAAAATTGTATTTGTCAGAAAACTTACTACGCAAAACTTGTATTTATTAAATAATTTGCCATTTCATGTGATTTAAACATTGACGGAGGTGAAAATTTGCTTAACGTCGCCCGTTTTTACGGATCCTGCTCAACTCACCGTGATATTTTGCAGGATCGGCGCCTCGCACGGCGTGAGGATGGTGTTGGGGCTGGGCCTGACCCCAAGGGGCTGCCTGGGACTCGCGGCCGCCTGCGACTTCTTCTGACTGAGCGCCGTAGCGGCGTCGAAGGCGTTGACTGCGGGGTGCGTCTCCAACGCGCTCTGCAGATCGCAGATGTAGTCGATGACGTACTGGATGACTTCCAGCTTGCTCAGCTTCTTGTTCTTGGGCATGAAGGGCACCAGGTCCTTGAGTTTGCTGAGGTACATCTGGATCTCCTCGTTCTCGATATCCTTCCTCTTTGACACTCTACCGCTCACGGCGGTAACACCGTTTTCGGTACACACTGCACTGACGGCGGCTTTCATTTTGACCAAGTCAAACACTGAACTGAACTGAACGCGGTGAAATGAGACGAGCGCACCGAATGGAAGCGATCTGGCGTTTGACGGGGAACAGTTCCGGCGCAAGCGATTTATAGGCGCAGGGGGGAGCTCCCGGCCAATGGTCGGAGGCGCCTGTTGTTGTGGGGCGGGACCGACCAATGTGGATCCTTGATGTCGCAGGTAACGTGGAAGGCGCCTAGTTTAGCGCGGCGCAGTCCTTCCTGCCAATCATAGAGGCGCCGTTTCTGCATTTCCGCTTTCGACGTGTGACAGATTGCCTCGTTCCTGGAGGTTTGCTGATCTCGGTGGACCCGGCGGTCCTGTCGATCTTTCAGTGTCAGGATCAAAAGGAACACGAACAACGCATTCTGGATTTATCGATTTATTTTTGTGAATCGGCTTGTGCTTGTGTGGCCTCCTTTAAATAGACCGATCGAAATAACTCATTTAGAGGAAAAAAAAGAAAATTGTTACCTGGACTTTTACGAGTATAAGTGGAAATGGTAAAGGGGCTTATAATAATCGAAAAAAAATAAATGCGTGGGCAGGGGCGGCGGAGGGTTAATTCGGGGGTTGAAAAGTTGTGAAAAATTGTACCATTGGGAGCTCTGACGAAAGTTGACGTCAACCAAAAAAATATCCATTATAAAACTTGTAGATCATGCAAAAATCTACAACTTTTGTAGAGGTCACTTTTTAATATAACCTCAAAATCTCCGAGAAAAATACGAAAACCCGTTTTTTTTCTGATTTTGCGTTTTTATTTCTCATTTCCGCAAAAATAATTTAATTTTGACGAAACTTGGTGAAAGTATACCTTTCTGTGTCTTAAATAACCACCAATTTTTTAAGATTAAAAAAAACAAGAAGTTTCTGAGATTTGTTTTCTTTTTGACATACTTTTTGGTGAAATAAAAAAATCTGCAATCACAGTTCAAAAACATGCTCAAAAATGCAAAAAATATAAAAAATTACTTGTAACAATGAATTTTTCAGTAATTGTTAATAATTTGTTTAAATTTTAAAAAATCAAAAACTGATTACACCAGTCAATTGCACGGGAAAAAAAACAAAAAAAACTGGGTCTCATTGTTTGACCCAAAACTTTATTTTTGTACAGTATTGCTATAAGTAAGTCGAATAGTGAATAAATAAAATAACTAATATTTTTTTCCGTAGGATCGATTAGTGTACTTATTTTTTTAAAAATTTTGATAAATTCATAGATATACAGGGTGTCCAAGATAAGGATCGGATAGCATTAGGATCTAGGAAACTGTAAGAGATACGGAGAAAAAGTTGTGTTGTTTTATACCTAACAATATGCCGTTTCGAAAGTTTTAAAATTCCGGAGACAAATTGTTTAATTTTTTTCTGACTTTATTTGAAAACGAATTTTAAAATAAAATTTAGATTGACACTTTTTTCGCTCTATTCAATGGCGTCAACATTTTTTCATTCCGACGTTTCGTCTTCGAGGGGCCATCTTCAGGTTAAATTTTTTAAATACGTCGCTGCTATTTTAATGGCAAAATCTATTCATTTTTAATTCTGAATTAGATGATATTACTATTTTATTGTAATAAAAAGGTGTTTAACTATAATTTAAAATTTTTCCAGAGTACAGCTCTGAACGCTTTCAAAATATCTATTGGAGTAAGTCATAACAGCATAAAAGTCAATACAGCACAAAATATCCAACAATTTAAGTGGAACTTATTGAAAAAGTAATACGAATTTATGAAATGTTTTATTATTTCTAATTAGTATTGCTAATAGTAGTAAAAAACATTGTTGGGTATTTTGTGCCGTATTGACTTTTATTCTGTTGTGACTTCATCCAATAGATATTTTGAAAGCGTTCAGAGCCGTAAACAGGAAAAATTTAAGATGATAGCTAAAACAAGCTAAAAAAATAAAACGATTTTACAAAATTCCGGGTTTTCGGGTTTCGCGTCAACAGTAGACTTTGCAGTTAATACTTTGTATTGCTAAAATCTCAAATAATCCAGAGAAAATTTATCATTTGTGCATTTGTAATTCGACTTACATAGATGTTTATAGCAATACTGTACAAAAATGAAGTTTTGGGTCAAACAATGACACAGTTTTTTTTGTATATTTTTTTCGTAGAATTGAATGGTGTAATCAGTTTTTGATTTTTTTTTAATTTAAACAAATCAACAATTACTGAAAAATTCATTTCAAGTCATTTCTTATTTTTTTGCATTTTTGAGCATGTTTTTGAACTGTGATTACAGATTTTTTTATTCCACCAAAAAGTATAGGTTAAAACGAAAAAAATTATCCAACTTTCTCCAGAAATCCCAATGATACAATTTTTCACAACTTTTCAACCCCCCAAATCAACCCTCCGCCACCCCTGCTCACGCATTTATTTTTTTAAAGTTTATTATAAGCCCTTTTACCATTTCCACTTATAAAAGTCCAGATAACAATTTTTTTTTCTCCAAGTGTAATTTGGTTAGACTAAAACAAGACTGGACAGAAAATAAAAGAATGAATTTTGGTAGCCACTAAAGTATACTTTTTTTGAAAAAAATCTTACCAGCATACAATTTACTTCTCGAAATATCCCACTATAAATCTTGATACCTTAAAGTTTGTATCAAATTATGGATAAGTCAAAAACGTAATATGAAAATAAAAAAAAATCTTGGTTGTATATCCCCCTTTATAAATTAATTATTGAACTGAAAAAAGCGTACTGGCAAATACTGTTTCATTCCAATTTTTTTAAGCTCTACACCGCCTACACAAACTCTACTGAAATTCCTACTGGGACAATTTTCCTATGAATGTAATAGGGTAGTGAGGAGACTGAAAATACTTAATACTGCTTGTTTACAGTTATACTTATCCGAGGAATTAAAAAAATTATCTCTTGAAAAAGTTACTACCCACCGTTAATTGTTGACACTTTCAGGTAAACAATTTTTCGTTTCAGCGTTCTCAACAGTAAAGTGCCGACATTATTATCAGCGCATATTTCTTAGAATGTCATAATTAATATTAATTTAAGGACATTTCAATATGCAGGCATTCTTTTTGTTAAACTTCACGATTATTTATAGTACAGATAAGCATTTACTGTTGCTGGAAAGTGTCACCACACCATGCAGTTAGAAAAAAGTGTTGTAAATTTAAAAAAATCCTACTGGTTGCCACTATGGAATGTTACTACTAATTGGAATTTTATTAGATTTTTTTATAGATTTTTTTAATACCTACTCATTATGTAAGTGATATGTGTGAGAAAGGAAAACGTAATTGCATTTATATATATAATTTACACAATGGTGTGCATAGTGCATGTAGGTACATACTTAGCTATAACCTCTACTACTTTTAATTAAATTTTGACTGGGAGATAAAGTTTTCAACGTCGTCGGTTACTGACATGAATTCCATATAATCCACAGGTTATTTACTTGCATTTTATCTTCGTTAAACGTCTAGCTAAATATGTTATCAAACAAATCGACAGTTTAAACTTTAAACGATTAGTAACGACATTCAAAATTTAAAAACAGAAACGTTAAGATAGATAAGGATATATTTCAACAAATTTACCTGCTAAAAAAATAGAATCGAAAAATCTGTATCGGTGGTGATGAATGGGGTTGCAACTCAGCATCTTTAAAGGGGTCGACCCGTTGTCATGTTTATATGACAATGAAATGTGATACAAGAGTCGACTTCTTTGACATAATAAGCCTCACCGAATGTGAATAATGCTGGTGGATTTTCTACACAAAGAGAACACGATTACTCACAAGAACAGAATAAACAAGCAGAATTAGGTATAAAACGGGTATACGATATGCAAATCATGTAAATTATTTGAGAAAATTAGTTCTTGGTTTTAGAGATATTTCTGAAGCGATTGCTGATTTAAATTTTTATGAAAATGTTGCGTATTTTCCATTGGTTTCTTATTTTGAAATTCTAAATACGTATTCTAATGATAAAGACTACATCTGTATCCTCTTTCAGTTGTAAATTACTAAATAAGTACAAATACAATACTTTTTCTCAGACAATAAAATGTAATACCCATGGGCGTAGCTAGGATTTTTGCTAGGGATGGGCCCAGAGCTCAAAAAAAAACTAACTTCAAGACACTTCAAAACCTAAACACTTTTTCGTTTGATTTAAATAAAATTTGAACACTAAACACTTTTTGAAACTTACACCATACAGCGGCAACAACTAGGGGGGGCGCCCCTTGCCCTCCTGGTTACGCCCATGGTGATACCTACACTTTACATGAGAAGACAGTCAGCAGAAGAAAAGTAATCAAAGTGCAAGTGTTTCTTATATAAAGTAGATACAATAGAAAGTGACATCTTTTAATTTATGTTTGCTAGTGCTTTCATTGATGTATCTAGTAACTGAACAAATTTTATATTTAAAAGAATTATGAGAAAATTAAATATCAGCAACGACAACTAAAACATTAATGGTGATCATAACCTAAATATGTATCTCCTTCCTTCTGTTTATTGACCAATATCGAGCGTAGTCCTAAAAAGATGTTTTGTAAATCAACTAAAGCTGAACTTTTCTGAATGTTGACAACATATCAGATGCGGTAATACTTCCGATGCCCCTCGTATACCCCGACGGTCCGTATTTTTCTCCCAGACAGCCTCACAAGCCTCAAGACGAAGTGGAACTAAAAAAAGCAATGAATTATTCAAGCCATTAGACCTTGGAAGTATTTGTCGGCTAGATTCCGGCCTTATTTGGCGTTGTACGTTATGAAACGTATTTGAGAAACTCGCAGTAGCAATCCTTTAACTTTTTAAGATAAGCGTATCGAATCAATTAACATCAACTCCCACGCCTAGAATTTCGGACTGGACATTGACAAATGTTCGAAAGTCCTTAAATAGCTGTTGGTATAATATATTTTTTTTTGTCTAGAGTGGCATTGCGCTTGGGAATATCCTTTAGGTGTACGGATTTATACGAATAAGCAGTGGGTTTGACTTCTGTATCTTAATTCGTAAATAAATGTAGACACATGATAAGAAAATTAATGAGATTTCCGATAGAAGTTGGCGCCACGTAGCTATAAATCAAACAAACACTAGTAGCGATGTAGAATTTTAATTTCGTTCTCATATTTTTAGATTTCTGTATTTCTTAATGGTGACCAGATTCACAAGATTTGATTTATTAGCGATTTTAGAAACGTGATCCTACAGCATGCCAAAAATTACAAATGTCTCTATCAATTCATTTAGCAATTTCTGAAAATGTGTTGCGAAATTGAAATTGTATAATAATTTGATAGCGCAGTTCTTGGAATTAATAAATTAATAATAAATCGATATAACTTGATTTGCGATTGTATTTCAAATGAAAAATTTCGTAATTTTTTTTTTGTTTTCTTGTGGGAAAAGACTGCAGCGCCTTTGCAAAAAAAGGCTAATGTTTTCAGAGATACTCGGAATGTCATAAATGGTATAGAATTTTAGCAGATGTCCCTTGAACTGTAGATATAAATAAAAGCAAATTAAGACAATTTATTGAAAATGCATATTATTTGTTTATAAATAATTATATTCCACATTCTTTGATTATAAAAGTGTGATTTTAAAAAATAATATTTACAATATAAACTGTGCTACTTTCAGGTTGATAATCCGCGCTATGTTTTGTTAAAATATGACGCAATTTTTCATACAATAACACACAAAGTCGTTCTAATAATGGATTCTAAAATCAATAGGCTGCTTAGTATCGTAGAGGATTCATATTTAATTTGCGTAAATAACAAAATCGCCGTATTGAATATTAAACAATTTATCCATTTACATAGAAAAATGGCTTGTAAATAATTACTTATTGTGGTCATTTTTTGCCCAAAAACTCCGCCGTTCTTGGTGCTGAAAATCATAATCGAAATATTTGGAATTATTTAATTTCCGTGGCAGAAAACATACATAGGTATTGTATTTTCGAAACCGAGAGAGTTGCACTAACCAAATTTGGACAGGACATAGCTAGTACGATGCGAAACATCGCCTTAATGTTAAAAATGTTGTTCTTGGTGGTAAAAATTCGAAATATTTGGAATTATTCAATTTTCGTGGCTGAAAACATACATAGGTACATTATGTCATTTGTAAATATATATGAAAATATTTTCGTATAGTTCCACAAAAAATTATTACCTACTTTTATTACAGTAAAATTTAATAATATTGTCGTATTGAATTCTAAAATTTATATCTACCTCTGTGTTAGTACACTCATAAAAATGTTATGATCAAGTGCAATTATACATAAAATTATCGACTGATCTCATTTTTACTGACGTTGCTAGAGAAGTAGAGAACTGCTAGTTTTTCGTCGAACGCTATCAGACTATCAGAATTCCAAAACAACAGCCACGATCATCTTATCGCCGGCAATTAACAATCAGTACACAGCGATGAATGGGAGTATTGATAACAATTCTCTTGCAGCTGTTCGGTAGTCGCCGGGGTCAACCTAGGGGTCGAGATGGTCGAACAGGTCTCCCAGTGGCTGATAGCCATGGCGCCGATCCACAAACAGAGCGTGGACAATAACATGGATTACCCACCACCGCATCCACAATCACCCAATTATCCTTTTTCATTAACGCAAACAGCTGATTAGGGATATACACATGTGTTGGTTATTTATTTAATTAGTTTAATTAAGGTCCAGGACCGGCCGCGGGATTTTTCATTACCCATCGCGACTACACTGAAATAAGTGATTGTTTAAAAATAACACAAAAATTGAGTAACATGAAAGTTAAGATTGTACGATTGATAAGAGATAGAAAAACGGTTAAATCGATGAAGTTTCAGATTATTGTGTTACTTTATGCTTGTTGAAGTCTCTTTTTGTTTTCGAGATATTTTAAAAAGCCAAATGTTGCGTTTTTGACAAGCTACTGTAACTCTTTTAGTTTTAAAAATTTTTATGTATGTAGAAACATTAAATAGCATCCTTCTTGCAAATAATTATTCTAGGAACTGGAGATTTTGTTGTTTTTTTATTATGATGTCGCTAGATTTATCACAATATAATAATAAATAATATTTAAATATTTTTCTAAAAGTTACAAAATAAAAATATATTTTCGTCTATTCACAAAATGCGATACGATGATGTTTTTTTCGAGCCGAAACGTTGAAATAAATCAATTTTATCAGATTTTGGTGAGTTCCCTTTTTTGGCATAACTGAAATGAATGAATGATGAATTTTATTTATTTTTATAAAGGTACTTGTAAATTTTTTCTCTTTTAAAATTTAACACAGGTCTTAAACAGAAACTGTATTCAATACCGTAGATATTTCTCCATGTTTTGAATTAGTTATATTTTATCTTATACTATCACTTGTTTGTAAGTATACGATATATAAAAAAATCATCTCAATAGTTTATTAAACATTATTCAGAATTATCTGTTGCAGGTGCAAAAAGTATTACAAACTGTAGATTTAACCTTAATAAAGGAATATATCTACCCACGTAGCCAATGATACCGTCATATTTATATTTAAATAAATACAAAGGAAAAGATACGATTTTGCCTGCAACTGCAAGCGAGATAATTCTCACTTTTTGCAATCATTTAAGAATTCTGCAGGTATTATCCCTAGTAATGACCGCATTTGGATTATCTTTCTCATGGCCACATCTGGATCTGACTAATATTCCTGGAATCGAATGGAAAGCACAGCGATTTAATTGTTTGGGCGTTGAATACAATACAGGCCTTTTAGTACTTGTGACAATTTATTCGTTAAGGTAACAATGGAACTGGCAATCTATCTCATTCATTAATCATAGTACAGAAATATGAGCCGAGATAGTAAGTATCATAGTATTTGGAAGGAGTGCCAGATGCTATAAAAATTGAAATATTTATTTTGTGTTCGGCTTTCTATATTACATGTTGCGATGCATCACTATTTTTGTTCAAAATTACGTTTATATTTGATGGTGTGAAAATTTAGTAGTTTGAAGGAACAGGCACATAATTTAAGGTAGAAGTAGTACAGCTCAGGATAATAACAGTAATGCCCAACGTCCATTAGTATCAAATCTAGGCTTGTCTATCTCTCAAAGAATGTAGTTCGGTGTGTTGGGCTGACGTGCATATAATTTCAACCATTTAAATGGCCATTATTAGATAATACCCGACAGCAATAACAAATGACTAACGCTTAACTAAAATAAAAAATTTTATCTGCAGATGGAATGGCAATTTAGATGAGTTGAGTGCTCCCTGCAATAACTTTCTCCGAGCCAATACACATTTTACAGATAGAACACGTGGCTAATTGTTCCCAGAAATGATTTGAAGGCAAACAGAAATGGAAAAACATCAATTTGTTTCCAATTTACAAGACTATTAACGTTAAGCAACGTCTGTGTTTTACGATTTCCAGTCGATTTAATGGGATTGCGCGTGTTTTCGTCTACTGCCGCACAGTGGTTGGATAAACTGGCTGATAACTGGTCGGCCATCAACAAGTGGCATTGTACAGCGTGCACCGAATTGGGTGTCCCGATGGGCAATCTCCTTCGAGGCAGCGGTTGCAAGAAACCAATGGCATATTTTTTTCTTTTACGTCAGTTCTAGTGTGCGCGCTGTTCAAATTTCTTCTTCTATTTGAGACGGCAGCCAACTTTTAAAATAGTTGTGAATTATATATAGTTTTTAAATCAACCTCCTGATGATGGTTTTGGTGGAAGGGCAAAACGTCTAACTAAAAGAAATGTAAAAAATCTGACTTAAAAAATATGTAATATCTAAAGTAGTTCTCTTAAATATAGATATAGACGAAAAATTACTGTTTTCTCGTGGAAATGAACGGAAAAAAGTTATAAGCGAAAAACGCGAATTTGCGTAAAAATTATACAATTAACCACCCTGTAAACAATCTTCCCCCCATTTTAATGACTGTGGAAACTAATATGTTGTTGTACATAATATTTAGCACCTATGGTGATAAATTCAGCTTGCCGAAACAAAAAGTCGCGTCCAACTCTATATTTCCTGGCCTATATTACCTTTTTGTGGCCTACGGATACAATTTCCACTGATTACTGATTAATAGTCCTTTGTGAGACCACGGGACCATTCCAGATAGTTTATCGTCGCATGATTTACTGCCTTTATCTATTTTGTCAAACATCTTTATTTGGAATTTGATTTGGTTTTACGGACCGATTTACAACGGGCATAATTCAACATTTATCTGTGCACTATTTGAATGTTTGGACGGCAAACTGATAACTCCTCGCATTAATTCATAACGCTCGTCTATTTACGACCGGCTGGCCGATATAAGGAGCGATAATAAAACGGATCCGATATCCTGTGAGGTCCTAAGCACACATATATCATATCAGGAGCAGCCCAGGACCCGTAAATCAAGATAACCGCGAATCGGCCAAAGATACGGCCGAGAATCTACTGCTTTTATACGTTATAAATCGTTTATGTCTAAACTAAATTCTCATTTCACCTACTACGGGCGTATATCGTTGGTTTGTTCCGCTTTTGTTTCAAGTGGGGGGAAAATCGCAGAAATTTTTTTTCTAGCATGTGTTCATAAATGCGGAAATAAGAGAATAAAATACATAAAACAAGATATTATATCAATAATTAACAAAAAGATCAGCAACATTATGTTTTTCGAAACAAGAGTATCAAATAAAAAACGATTAAACTAGTTAATCCAAATAAAATTTGGTGGATTCATATCTGGAGAACATGGAGGCCATAGGACAGTAGAATATATCTATAATCTATAGCACTTATTATTTATCATTTTATTATAAATTACACAAAAATATTCCTATATGTAAATTCCTTGTCTTTGAAGCCTGCAATTAAAAAATTGTAATACTTGACTACACAAAAACGTAATTTTTTAAAAACTTTTACGTGCCAATATATTCTTTTACAATACCTACTCATTTTTCAATGTAGGTGAGTTGAAAAAGGTCTTACGACTTTTATTATTTACGTATTATGTTAATGTTCCGTCAATACTACGCGAAAAAGGTTTCGCTCATGTTTCAAATCGAAAAACACATGCTGCCAAGGTTGTCTGTCATATTAAGTGTCTGATCATGTCCAAATTTGAAAAAGAGAAATTGAACTTGTCGAATTAAAAACCGTTAAATCTACCACGCAAGAAACTAATACGGTCAATGGGACCAAAATGCGTAAGGAGATGTTTTGTGAACAAAAAACCCAAAACCCACGGAGGTAGGTAGAATTGGAACACACGTGTGCAAATCAGAGTATTGATAATTTATGTTCAGTTTGGGAAACCCTTACATAAATGTGATTAGTTTATTTCAGGAAATTCCACAAACACTTAAACAAGAATAGGTTGTTGTCAAGAGGTTAGCATAAACTTTATTAGGTCTTAAAATTGGGAACTCTTGCTTATAATTACTTTGCTCAAAGAAAATGAGGCACAATTATTATAAAAAATATATATTCAAAGTTGATTCTCAAATTACCATCTATTCATTCGATGTTTCCCTGCGTTTTTCTGTTAAGTAACTCGAAAAATTGTTACCAAACACTGGCTTTTTGTCTTTTCGACGAACAGCACGAACATCAATGAAACAATTCTATTTTAAGAGACAGCATTTAAAAGAGCCTGTGCTCCGACTCAATACTCAATTAGTGGCACGTCGCTAAGTACTTGTATTATCGGGAGGTACTAAAAGAAACCATTGGAAGTAAATTAAATGTATTTTCAGTTTCCAACGCAGGTGTGTAAACACTAGTTGTAAGTTTTGCCCGTATATGACAACGGCCGGCGTAGTGTTTTAACGTAATTAGAAACGGATTGCTACGAGGGAGATCCGTAAACTACCTTGAAAAAATAAAGTAATTGCGGCAGATAAAAAATAATATAAATATAGAGAACGAAAGAATGTTCATGTTGAATTTCATCAGTTTTAACATGAAACTTTTCTATTTATGTATTTTACTTTTCTAAAGAGATTTGTTCAATTTTCCCTTGTAGCATTTGCGGTATTTTCCTTAACTTCAATTTTTTTCAATTGTAACATAAACTTATATCTTTTTAAATGAACACTAAATATTTCACACTGAAAATAGCAATCACATAAAAAATACACATCACAAATTAATCTATTTTCGTTTTTAAAACTGACTTTTCTGCGTAATAAATGTCACAGTGTATAAGATAACAATCCGTATACTTCTCTACTCTTTCAACTAAATTCGTGACTGTTATAATTATTGTGTTATTTTTTGTTACTCGCTATGTCTTCTCCACAGCAAACTTCTCAAATTATCGCACTCCCCTCGTACCGTGGCAGCAAGTCCTTAACTTAATTAGAAACAGCAAATATTTTAAAATTCCTCCGCTCTGTAAACGAGCCACTTTCTGCCTATTTAAGGCCATAATTGATATCGTCAACGGGTCGCTCGCTCTCCAATGGGTTTTTTGCCGGATCATTGATTAAGCAAGTGTAAATATTATAATGCCTTGTTGTAAATCAGAACACCTGACCGTTTCTGTCGACGTAGATTTACTTACTTAATAAACAAACGGGTGTTAATTGGGTTGATGTATTCAATGCGACGATTCACCGGGTATCGCGCACGAAAAGGGACCTTTCATGGAAGATTGTGCGAGTTAACACCTTTTCGTGACAGATAGCAGCATCCCCATGGGCGCCGATGGCACATAAATTTCGAAGGGGGACAGTTGTTTATAAAAAGTAAAATATGTTTGTATTTTTGTAGTATGTGGACACATATTCAATAAAAAGAGAGCAAGATCGAAAAAATTATGGATTTTTAAAAATATTTTAAATATTTTTCTGTTATTAACAGGAAAATATTAAATAATGAGTTACATAAATCTTTTTTTTTTCAATTTAAAACAGTCGTTGATGCTGTTTTTACCTTTGACATAAAATTTAGAATAATAATCTGGTTTTTATAAATATGTTTAAAGTAATATAAAAGTACATGAGGTAAAACTAAAACATATGTACTGTATATAGTATGTAGTGTGCTGTTAGTGATATTAACATTACTATTATTATTAGCAGAAACTATAACGCGGCACTTTCTCACGTTTTACACAGTTCTATTAAAGCGACAAAATAAATTACAAGCCTCGTTCTGGCAGCAGAATTTTCACCCATTTATACTTTATTGTTACCAGCGGAACATTTCATAACTAGACGTATTATTTTAGTCTAACAAGAAATGTCCAAATACGTCGAAACTAATTAAGAGATGTCTATATAAGAGAATTCTCAGTAAAGTGAAGAATGTTCTCGTTAGGATTGTTATGGCGTTCCAGTCCGTAAAATTATTTTTTAAGACTTGTAATAAATGTATTACACATCAGTACGCTACAAGATTCCTAAGTACCTATTTCGAAACTTTCCATATTACGGGTTAGAAATCTACTAATATTGGTATTAGATATAATATACAGGGTGAGTCGGAAAAAACCGCATCAAATTCCAGGAATTGATTGTATACGTCAAAATAATAAGAAAAAACTCAAATGTTGTTATCCGATTTTCATTTGTTTTCAGGCTATGAATATCAAATAATAATTTTTTGATATTCTATTAATCATAGCGTTCTTTGATTAAATGTTCAAGAACGCCATTGACCTTTAAACACTTTCTGCTTCGTCTAGGGCGTCTGTTGGTGCGATTTTGCTGGCTCACCCTGTAAATCTACAGTTGGTTTTTATTTACAGGGTGATTAAAAAACCGCTGACAGACTTCTAGGGTAGGTATTACGTGAAAAATTAAGACGAAAAGTCTTAATAAACATAGGGTCGCAAATTCCTCCTTAACGAGATGCAGTTTCTGTAAAATTAAACATTGTCTGCAATAATTCCAAAATGCCTGAACATATATATTTCAAATTTGCTATGCGTAGTTAGCACCTTAAGACCAATGTTTGATGTACTGCTCAAAATTTTATGAGCAGCAGTGTCGTAGAGACGGGGTCGACGTGACCCTTTTTTAAAAATATTTTCTACGCCCCTGCTAATTTTGTCAAACGGGCAATATTTTCGTGAAAAGTGTTCAATTGTCCATCGAATCGGTCACTTGCAAAATTTTGATTAAAGCAACCATTTTTAAGAAAAACACGTTTGTAGAAAATTTATGAATCCAATTTTATTTTCATTCGTTTTAGTTTCGCATAGTAAGCTCGCGCAGAATAAAATTAAACATCGGCTGTCACGAATGTCAATAATAACTGTACAAGTGAGTTAAGTAAACTAGCTTATAAGCTTCTTTTTGTCACTTTTGCGGTTATTTAAATTGCTTCAGCTACTTCACTATTTTCAATAAAAGTATGAATTACGAATATTCATTTGAAGAGATGACAGATATGCATCTATGTTATGGGCTAGCGAATTTTATTTCCCGTGGTGCAGTTAGGCGGTACAGAGAAATGTTTCTTGCACGAAGAACACCAAATCGGCAAATGTTTGATAATATCGATAGAAGATTAAGAGAAACGGGTAAATTAAAAGCAACGAAAATTAATTCTGGACGACGGCGTTATCCGGAATCTGAGGAAATGGTCCTGACAGCAGTAGACAATAATAATATGTTAAGTACCCGACGAATTTCTAGAAATTTAAACATATCACAATCATCTGTTTGGAGAACATTTCGCGAACAACAGTTGCACCCTTATCACTTTCAACGTGTTCAACATTTACTACTTCAAGATTACCCACGAAGACTAGAGTGGGCACGCTTGGCAGGCTTGCAGAGAATCCCAATTTTTTCACGAATATCTTATTGACAAATGAAGCATCGTTTACGAGACCAGGAATAATTAACTTTCACATTAATCATTTATGGAGCGACGAAAATCCTCACGTCATTCGAATAACAAATTTTCAGCATGAGTTTTCAATTAATGCAAAATTTTGCAAGAAACCAACTCGTTAGACAATTGAACACTTTCATTTTACAGAAACTTTGCCGCCCTGTATCTCGTTAAGGAGGCATCTGCGACCCTATGGTTATTAAGACTTTTCGTCTTAATTTTTCATTTATTATCTTCCCGAGAAGTTTGTCAGCGTTTTTTTAATCACCCTGTATAATTAAATTGTCAACATCTTGATATGTTTCACTGACATTTGCATTTCATTATTGCATAATACAATAATTGTTATTAAGGAAGTATATCTCACAAAGTCAAAGGAAAAAGTATTAAAAAAATTCATGCGGTAATATTAATAAATTTTTTTGAGAAGCATCGTACGACGAAGAAGTAATCTGAAGATCCCGACGACGCAACCAACCCGTCATTACAAACGCCGCCCTGAGAGCGTGATTTTCTCAGAACCGGTAAACAAAAACAAACAAAGATTTGCCCCGAGATTCGATAAGTGAGTGTGTAAAGATACACATTTCTTAAACATACAGACGCTCGCAAGGAGCCCGCGCGTTGCGTGACCGCTTATAAACCGAGATTTTCCCACAGAAATGATGTTTGTGTGGCGAGATAAGGTAACAGCCTGATTGAATCAACACCTGCACCCATGAGAAACGGCGTACTACACATGGTGTTCTGGCTTGCCGGGCCGTACGACGCTAGAAAGCGAAAAGGGCGCGGCTCTCCCGCTGACTTAAGGGCTTTATGCGGCGTTGCGGTGCCCCGGGCAACCCCTTGAGGGAAGAATGAAACGGCAGCTGCAAGGAGGCCAGAACTAGCTTTGTCTACGACGGGGAAGGAAGTTTCCTTCCGAAAAAGTGCGACTGGTTAAAGGACAGTACGCAAATGCATCTGTGTGTGTATTTTGTTAGGCTAAAACTGTTCACATGTCAGCACAATTTAATAGAACCGTTATATCAAAGAAAATTTATATAGGGTGTTTTTAAATGAAGTAGCATAAATGGTACCAGTGAATGTAGAGCCAAAAATAAGAGGATTGAAGCCTTATATGAAAGTTGCACACCTGAGGCGATATACCCTCTTAAAGGAGGGGATTGAAATTCACATTTTAATTTTTTTCTTTAACATGGAAAATGCTAGAAACATGAAACTTGGTAGGAGCATCCTGCTAATAAAGAGACAACATTTCAATATTTGTTCGATCATTGGCGTATTTTATAAAGGAGTGAAACAGTCAACCCCATTGCAATATTTTATTAGAAATTTTTTATATGAAGCAAACTATTTATTTAAAAATATTTATTGGGAAGACTAATTTATTGCGCAACTTTTCTACCTCTTGTATTCTTTCGATAAAACCGATAGTTTTCTAGTAAAAAAATTAGATGCGTCATCGTTCATTAAAGGGGTAATTGCGGAAATTTGTAAAAATAAAGTAGGCGGATATCATAAATAAATTGTTATATTTATCATATTAATAAATTGACACTTTCTGTGTATTATGGCAAATAATATTTATACCAATGACGAATATGTCGACATGCCCCAAGTGTTTTTCGAATCCAGAAAAAATAGTAACGCTGCAGTAAGATTATACCACCAAAGATATCCAAACCGACCGATTCCTCATAGACAAACATTGGCCTCGGTGGAAAGAAGGCTTCGCGAAACTGGTAAAATTCAGCCCAATCGTGAGGGTGCCGGAAGAAGCCGTAATGTCCGAACTGTTGAAACTGAGGAAGCTATACTGGAACATCTAGAACAAGACTGTGGTACAAGCACAAGACAGGTGTCCAGGCAACTGCAAGTTTCTCACAGTCTTGTGTGGAATTGAATGTAGCTCATGAAAATCTTTTATACCCTTTTCACCATCAACCCGTGTAAGATTTGAATGACCCTGATTTACCTAACCGCGTGGATTTTTGTCAATGGTACATTAATAATTTCCAGGTATGACTTAAATTTCCTAATGAATATACTTTTCACTGGCAAATTTTCCTAGAGTAGGTGCAGTATACCTTATAATAAACTGTAAAATACTCATGAAATATTTATTTCAAGGTGTCAACATAATTTCATTTTAAACGTTTGGATGGGAATTGTAGGAAATACTCTAGTAGGTCCTTTTATTCTTCCACACAGGCTTAGAGCGGCCGAGTATCTTAGATTTTTGAACGAAAATCTTCCAACATTACTTGAGGATGTACCCCTCGCTACACGTCAGGTGATGTGGTATATGCACGATGGGGCGCCTGCACATAGTACACTTGCCGTTAGAGAATGGTTAAATTTAAATTACCCGAATCGCTGGATTGGTCGTGGTCGTGATGCCCCTGTTTGTTGGCCTGCACGTTCACCTGACCTAACGCCTATGGATTTCTTTTTGTGGGGACACATAAAAAGTATTGTTTATGCCACTCCTGTTGCCTCCTTAGAAGAACTACGCTTAAGAATATTTCAGGCAGCAGATGACCTTCGCAATAACCAAGAACTGTTTGTGCGAGTGCGTTATAACTTCAACAGACGTATTAGGTTATGCTTGCAGCAAAATGGAAATTATTTCGAGAATATTCTTTAAATTTAATTTTGCATTTCTTGTTTTTCGTTTGTATTAAATTTTATTTCAGATAAATAACTTTACCTAATACATGTCCCATAGTCATAAGTTATCAAACATTTTTCATTAATTAATAGCAAATTATTCTTAATGTTATTATTAAATTACCAGCTTATTGACAGAAAGTGTCAATTTATTAATATGATAAATAACAATTTATTTGTTATGACATCCGCCTACTTTATTTTTACAAATTTTCGCAATTACCCCTTTAGTGAACGATGACGCATCTAATTTTTTTACTAGAAAACTATCGGTTTTATCGAAAAATTACAAGAGGTAAAAAAGTTGCGCAATAAATCAGTCTTCCCAATAAATATTTTTAAATAAATAATTTGCTTCATATAAAAAATTTCTAATAAAATATTGCAATGGGGTTGACTGTTTCACTCCTTTATAAAATACGCCAATGATCGAACAAATATTGAAAAGTTGTCTCTTTATTAGTAGGATGCTCATACCAAGTTTCGTGTCTCTAGCATTCCTCATGTTAAAGAAAAAAATTAAAATGTGAATTTCAATCCGCTCCTTTAAGAAGGTATATCGCCTCAGGGGTGCAACTTTCATATAAGGTATTTTTGCTTCAATCCTCTTATTTTTGGCTCTACATTCACTGGTACTATTTATGCTACTTCATTTAAAAACACCCCGTATTATACTGAATCTCTTATTCTATTTCTTTTTCGAATACAGCACACTAGGGTTCTAGTCTTAAAAACAGTACATTCCGATTCTGTATTCTATCAAAGATAATTGAAAACTTAATATTCAGCTTGAAATCGCGTCCCATCCGGCCTTAAGGACGGGATTTTGTACAAAAAATATCGCCCAGCGTGAGTCACGAAACGGGACCCCGGCAGGTGCTGTTCCAGCGGCCAACGCTTCAAGTCTAATAATTCCGCTGCACCAGATATTCGTCCGATTTTTCAGGAACGGCTCAAATTTGTGTACATACAATCTTATAAGGAAAGAGAGTAAATATTTTATTAATCAGTAATAGATTATCGAGGACAATAATATTTTTTTATTGAGTAGGCAATAATTTTTAGTTAATAAGCTTAAACAATCTTATAATTACTATTCCTTCATTATAAAAACAGAAATACGGTTTTTAAAATTACATGTAGTTTCTTCTTCAAAAGTGACCTTAAAACACGTATAACATGGAATAGTCAACAGTCTAATGTTTATATTTTCACATTAACAATCCGATAATGTAAATTAACTGCTATTTTCAGTAAAAAAATATATACCTAACCTGAAATATTTTTTTACTTTGGCGAGTCGTATTAACTTAAAAACACTGCTTAATTACTAAAATATATAGAATCTTGCTA